>NC_047505.1:1671575-1806128 GCF_902827115.2 Pseudochaenichthys georgianus | reverse complement strand
ACTGGTCCAGTGGTGACTTCTTTAGGTGGTGTTGTCGTTGCCACCTTTACTGTTGTTCCTGCTGATGTTGTTGTTTCTGCAGGTTTGGTTGTGGTTCCCTCAGTTTCTGTTACAGTAATTTCAGTAGTCGTGGTACCAACAGAGGGTTTGGATGTTACAACTGTAGTTTCAGGCCTTTCTGTTGTAACACCTGGCGAAGTTGTTGTAGTCTCAACAACAGCTGTGGTAGAGGTTGTAACTGGTCCAGTGGTGACTTCTTTAGGTGGTGTTGTCGTTGCCACCTTTACTGTTGTTCCTGCTGATGTTGTTGTTTCTGCAGGTTTGGTTGTGGTTCCCTCAGTTTCTGTTACAGTAATTTCAGTAGTCGTGGTAACCACAGAGGGTTTGGATGTTACAACTGTAGTTTCAGGCCTTTCTGTTGTAACACCTGGCGAAGTTGTTGTAGTCTCAACAACAGCTGTGGTAGAGGTTGTAACTGGGCCAGTGGTGACTTCTTTAGGTGGTTTAGTTGTTGAAACCTTTACTGTTGTTCCTGCTGATGTTGTTATTTCTGTAGGTTTGGTTGTGGTTCCTTCGGTTTCTGTTACAGTAATTTCAGTAGTTGTGGTAACCACAGAGGGTTTGGATGTTACAACTGTAGTTTCAGGCCTTTCTGTTGTAACACCTGGCGAAGTTGTTGTAGTCTCAACAACAGCTGTGGTAGAGGTTGTAACTGGTCCAGTGGTGACTTCTTTAGGTGGTGTTGTCGTTGCCACCTTTACTGTTGTTCCTGCTGATGTTGTTGTTTCTGCAGGTTTTGTTGTGGTTCCCTCAGTTTTTGTTACAGGAATTTCAGTAGTCGTGGTACCAACAGAGGGTGTTGATGTTACAACTGTAGTTTCAGGCCTTTCTGTTGTAACACCTGGCGAAGTTGTTGTAGTCTCAACAACAGCTGTGGTAGAGGTTGTAACTGGTCCAGTGGTGACTTCTTTAGGTGGTGCTGTCGTTGCCACCTTTACTGTTGTTCCTGCTGATGTTGTTGTTTCTGCAGGTTTGGTTGTGGTTCCCTCAGTTTCTGTTACAGTAATTTCAGTAGTCGTGGTAACCACAGAGGGTTTGGATGTTACAACTGTAGTTTCAGGCCTTTCTGTTGTAACACCTGGCGAAGTTGTTGTAGTCTCAACAACAGCTGTGGTAGAAGTTGTAACTGGGCCAGTGGTGACTTCTTTAGGTGGTGTTAGTTGTTGCCACCTTTACTGTTGTTCCTGCTGATGTTGTTGTTTCTGCAGGTTTGGTTGTGGTTCCCTCAGTTTCTGTTACAGTAATTTCAGTAGTTGTGGTAACCACAGAGGGTTTGGATGTTACAACTGTAGTTTCAGGCCTTTCTGTTGTAACACCTGGCGAAGTTGTTGTAGTCTCAACAACAGCTGTGGTAGAGGTTGTAACTGGTCCAGTGGTGACTTCTTTAGGTGGTGTTGTCGTTGCCACCTTTACTGTTGTTCCTGCTGATGTTGTTGTTTCTGCAGGTTTTGTTGTGGTTCCCTCAGTTTTTGTTACAGGAATTTCAGTAGTCGTGGTACCAACAGAGGGTGTTGATGTTACAACTGTAGTTTCAGGCCTTTCTGTTGTAACACCTGGCGAAGTTGTTGTAGTCTCAACAACAGCTGTGGTAGAGGTTGTAACTGGGCCAGTGGTGACTTCTTTAGGTGGTGTTGTCGTTGCCACCTTTACTGTTGTTCCTGCTGATGTTGTTGTTTCTGCAGGTTTGGTTGTGGTTCCCTCAGTTTCTGTTACAGTAATTTCAGTAGTCGTGGTAACCACAGAGGGTTTGGATGTTACAACTGTAGTTTCAGGCCTTTCTGTTGTAACACCTGGCGAAGTTGTTGTAGTCTCAACAACAGCTGTGGTAGAAGTTGTAACTGGGCCAGTGGTGACTTCTTTAGGTGGTTTAGTTGTTGAAACCTTTACTGTTGTTCCTGCTGATGTTGTTATTTCTGTAGGTTTGGTTGTGGTTCCTTCGGTTTCTGTTACAGTAATTTCAGTAGTTGTGGTAACCACAGAGGGTTTGGATGTTACAACTGTAGTTTCAGGCCTTTCTGTTGTAACACCTGGCGAAGTTGTTGTAGTCTCAACAACAGCTGTGGTAGAGGTTGTAACTGGTCCAGTGGTGACTTCTTTAGGTGGTGTTGTCGTTGCCACCTTTACTGTTGTTCCTGCTGATGTTGTTGTTTCTGCAGGTTTTGTTGTGGTTCCCTCAGTTTTTGTTACAGTAATTTCAGTAGTCGTGGTACCACAGAGGGTGTTGATGTTACAACTGTAGTTTCAGGCCTTTCTGTTGTAACACCTGGCGAAGTTGTTGTAGTCTCAACAACAGCTGTGGTAGAGGTTGTAACTGGTCCAGTGGTGACTTCTTTAGGTGGTGTTGTCGTTGCCACCTTTACTGTTGTTCCTGCTGATGTTGTTGTTTCTGCAGGTTTGGTTGTGGTTCCCTCAGTTTCTGTTACAGTAATTTCAGTAGTTGTGGTAACCACAGAGGGTTTGGATGTTACAACTGTAGTTTCAGGCCTTTCTGTTGTAACACCTGGCGAAGTTGTTGTAGTCTCAACAACAGCTGTGGTAGAGGTTGTAACTGGGCCAGTGGTGACTTCTTTAGGTGGTGCTGTCGTTGCCACCTGTACTGTTGTTCCTGCTGATGTTGTTGTTTCTGCAGGTTTGGTTGTGGTTCCCTCAGTTTCTGTTACAGTAATTTCAGTAGTCGTGGTAACCACAGAGGGTTTGGATGTTACAACTGTAGTTTCAGGCCTTTCTGTTGTAACACCTGGCGAAGTTGTTGTAGTCTCAACAACAGCTGTGGTAGAGGTTGTAACTGGGCCAGTGGTGACTTCTTTAGGTGGTGTTGTCGTTGCCACCTTTACTGTTGTTCCTGCTGATGTTGTTGTTTCTGCAGGTTTGGTTGTGGTTCCCTCAGTTTCTGTTACAGTAATTTCAGTAGTCGTGGTAACCACAGAGGGTGTTGATGTTACAACTGTAGTTTCAGGCCTTTCTGTTGTAACACCTGGCGAAGTTGTTGTAGTCTCAACAACAGCTGTGGTAGAGGTTGTAACTGGTCCAGTGGTGACTTCTTTAGGTGGTGTTGTCGTTGCCACCTTTACTGTTGTTCCTGCTGATGTTGTTGTTTCTGCAGGTTTTGTTGTGGTTCCCTCAGTTTTTGTTACAGTAATTTCAGTAGTCGTGGTACCAACAGAGGGTGTTGATGTTACAACTGTAGTTTCAGGACTTTCTGTCTTAACACCTGACGTCGTAGGTTGAACAACAGCTGTGGTCAAAATTGTGACAGGAAAAACTGTGGTTCCTAGTGATCCAGTAGTGTAAACAGTGCTGGTCCCTGGAAGTGTCTGTGTTAATGGGCCAATAGAAGTTGTAGCTTCAGCTGTGGCTCCTGAAGTTATAGTTGTAGACTTTGTTGGCAATGTAGTACCTGTCTCCAATGTTGTTGCTTGTGATGTGGATACTTCTGCAGATGTGGTTCCCAATGTCATGTTTGCTTGTAATGTAGTTGCAGCAACTGTGAGGAAATCAGACATTTTGAGAACATTTTCAAAATGTACATTTTATTAAAGTATTTATTTAATTTTTGTATACGTTTTTCTACCACATAATCAACGTTTATAACATAAGTGTTCATGCTGCACATATTTTTCTTACCTAAAGTGGTCTCTCCAACCGTGCTGAATGCAAAAGACGTAGTTTGAGGGCTTGGTGTAGTGGTAGTTACGCACGGGTACGTTCTTCTTGTTACAGTCCCATTTGCCCCACACTCAGCTGTGATGCAGTTTCCTATCCCATCCGTGGTGTTGTAGATGGTTGTCCCATATTCATATGTCTTTCCATAAATGAGGCATGTACAAGCTGCAGTTTAAGAGTAAAATGCTTTTAATTTTTGTATATAGTGTGTGTATTTGTATTCACATGAAATAATGCATAAATATTGTGTTAGGCTTGGGACAGTGTATATTTTTCACTTACAGTTCACATTGTAGCTGCACCTTATTCCAGAAAATGTACAGGAGCTAAAATTAGAAGATACATTTAGTTTGCATGCCATGAGCCACCACAAATATCACTTAATGTAAGCCCACCCCAAGATGTTAATAACAAGTAACTTGAAAAAAATAATAATAAAAATAACTTGTTTATTTTCGACAAGCATTAGTTTTGAACATCTGAAAAACCTGGTATGCATGGCCTGATTTAGGTTGTGTGTGTGTGTGTGTGTGTGTGTGTGTGTGTGTGTGTGTGTGTGTGTGTGTGTGTGTGTGTGCTGAACAAGTTTATCGGTTTCCTTTTCATACAGGGGCCCACAGCCAATAAGGTGCAGATCCCTGTACATTAAGACGACTATGTGTCGGCCTTATATATTCAATTGGATCCGCCAATCTGCCTTTTCAGTTCAACAAGACAGCGCTTTCTACATTTTTTAAAGTATCTTCCTGATCAGAGGAGCTTTAGCAATATCGACTTATCACAGAACTTTATCTGAATTAATGATCATTTTGATTTGAAGTCCTCTCGTCTCCTGTGCTGCAGTACCACTTTTTGCCCAAACCATTGCTAATGGGTGCTGTTTTACTAAAACACAATTATCACTATGTGTTATTGAAATAATTGAGGGAATGTAGATGTGCAGAAAAGTGCTTTAAATACAGATTTCTTCTTCCTTACGAATGGTTTAAACTTCAACTTTCAAGCTTTCACATCTAGGAAATACACATGTATCGGGCTTTGACTTGATTGAGACCAAATTTCAAATTGTATGTACAATAAATTATCTGAATGAGACATACCAAGTGTAACAGTTGGTTGATGGAACCTTATCTCCAATGCTGTAGTGGGTGCCTTTGTCATCATAGCAGCCACATTGACGCCAGGTGACACACTTCATGGTGTCTTCATCAAAGTAGGGCTGGGCTGGGGGACACTGTGGATAGCAGCCTGCAACACCATTATAACATTGATTAACATATGTAGAAATAGAAGTATTGCTTAATGGCACATTATGAATCCAGCGGCATTCATATACATATCAAAACTCTTTACTAACACTGCCAAATGCAATTTGTTGAAAGGCTTGGTCTCAAATAATGACCGTGCACAGGGGCCTCATATATTGACATCGCGTATGCTCGATGTAGAATATAGACTCAAAAGGTTGACACAGCTGATTACAAACTGGAACACGCAGCAGGAAATACACTGAAATAACTGTTTATGTACAAATATGTCTGACCTTCTGAGGAAACAGCGCTCACAGCGTCCGCTATATGCTCTTTGTAATGTCCACACTGCGACCACCAAATAACATGATTTATAAGTCTCCACCTTCCAAACAAGAACCTCGATATTGCACAGTGGTAAAATTCAGCAGAAAAGTGCCCAATATTTCCAGTTAATTGTGAAAAAAACAAACAGGGAAGCTGCAGGTAGACGGGCATAAGCAGTTTTGGGGGTTTCAACCGTACGCAACTTTCTCCAGTGAATCCTACTCACAGTTTTACAAAATCTCTTTTATTTCTTAGAATAAAGGTCTACGTATCAGTCAGTTGACCTGAGTTGTACTCAAAGCATGACCTTAATACCTTCCTCTAGTCAATATGATGGCATGTTAAAATATCTGTGGAAAGTACCTTCGAGGGCAGTGATGAGCGTGGAACAGTTTCCTGAAGGATTCCTACATGTCTTCATGCAGTCAGCTCCACAAGGCTTGTAATGCCACTCACATTCACCAGGAGAGTTATAATAGTCGCAGAAAACAGCTGCAAGAAACAAAATATGTACTTCATTGCTCTTGTTACAACATTCAAGGAATTACTTCATATGACAAACTTGTTTATTTTGTAAGGCACTTTCTACAAATCCTTGAATGCTGTATCTCAGATGTTCCTGGTGTAATGGTGGCAAAACTTACGGCACAGCTTTGGAGTTCTCCATTTAACACAGGCCCCAGCTTCATTACAAGCTTTGGCATAAGCAGCCACAGCAGTGCAGAGACACTCACAGTCCCCACCAGAGTCACAAGCACAAGAGTCTCTCACGCAAGAATCAAAGTATGGACCAGGGTCAACCTTGAACACACAATAGTGTACTGTTTAGCTAAATAGTTTAAGAAAATGATAAAGGTAGGGCATAACAAAAAAATGGCGTTCCATGCTTGAAGTAGTGGCAACTATGGCATCGGGAACAAAAGAAGTAATCGTAATCAGTCCTAGATTGGGACACATTTACAAATATAACATTTTCCAAATACCACAGCGTCTGATTTGTATGAGTCTGATAACGTTGTTACCTTTGAATGGCAGCTCTGGAAGGTGACACTGATGATGATGCTGCACTGTTTCTGGGACCAGGCTGCTCGATAGCGGTTCGAGGCACAGGGATCAGTGACGAGTTTGGCATTTGGGCAGTCGGATGAAACCTTCCAACTGTTTGCAAATTCTAGAACATCTGCAACTTTCTCCTGGGAGCGTGTGGTGAAGTCATTCCTGCTGTTACCGTCGTAGTTTCCACACAGACCACATACTTGACCCTAAAGGGGGAAGCACAATGACAGTATATATATATATAGCTATGATTGGACTGATACATAGTAAGGCAAATATTCTTCACCCAGATGGAGGTATGCATAGGCCGCGCGTGATCGGCTCAGGTTTGGGAAGGCTAAATAACTTTTTTTTACCTGACGCTGCCCGCGTCCGGCGTCTATAGAAAAGAGATCAATCAGAGCTCAGTGTGCGGAGTTTAAATCTATCAAGTCATATTACAGGATAAAGGAAATACAGTTTAAACTGCCGTATGCAGAGAAGACGCCGACGTGTCATCATTCATATCACACTGATATCACATCATCAATCAGATCATCGATCATATAATATCACAACATCTCCTTATCTGAGTCAGCTTCTCGAGCCGTATCTGGCCGTGCAACACTCACAGTGTCACATACTGTATGCAGACGTATTATTTTAAGCAACACATTAAGTTGACGAAACACTCAACTCAAATGTAATTAAAGTCAGATCCACTCGTGTCTTAGCACAGTGATATCATAAAACTGTTGTTCGCTTTCAAACGCTCAGTAGTTATTTTTTAACCAGTTGTTCTGTATTCTCCTTGCAGGTGCAACTATGTGGCTTGTATCCTGGATTATATGTTTAAGTCATGGATGTTTAAAGTTCATATTTGTCTAATATTAGTTTACTTTTCATTAATTAAGTATGACGCTGCGCTGTCAGTACACTTGTCCCTGTTTGTGATTGGTCAAATGTAGCTAACCCCGCCCCTTTCATGTGAACGCGCTCTCAGCTGGAGAGAGAAACCCTGGCTTGATTCACCGAGTTGATAACCAGCGTCGTAGGACCACATAGCGAGATCTCGTTTGTTAGGGTTAGTTAAGATAACTCAAACATATCCAGGGTCTGTTGAACTGGCTTCGCAGCAGGGCACAGGTGGCTGCATAGCAGCGCTAATGTCAAAAGACACAAACATTATATGTTTACCACGATGCAGTGACACAAATATTTGGGAAGGCTTAGCCTTCCCTAGCCTACAGTACCCGCCGCCCCTGGAGGTATGGCATATTCATCTAATGCCTTGACCTTTCATAGAAACTGTACACTGACGTTCCAGAGGGCTAGTTTACACTAAACTCGCTGAGTCATTGGAAACTATCTGGGAAAAGTGTTTGCACAAAAAAAGTACTTGGCAGGAGTCAATCAAACGCTAGTCACTAACTTGATGAGAACAGTGACAAGGCTACACCTGTTAGCGAATGGGCTGTTCAAGATTATCGAGGCCGATATTCTGCATTTTACAGATTATCGGTATTGTCACCGATTATCAAATTGCCGATACAACTTTGGCTCTGATGCAGCCGTTTCTCTGGCTGCAGTCACCACTGTTCACGGAGAAGCTGGGACGACTGGGACTGTGACGGCTGCTCGTGGAGCCTTGCAGCAACTCTGCTTTCTGCACCACAATCTGGTGCTGCTGAATTGGGACTACTAAATGAGTGAGACTCAAATATCAGAAGTTCAGAACAAGTTTTAGTAGTTTTGATTGTATTTGTACTTAATTTACTTTACTCAGGGTCACAGAGAGGAAACCAGTTTTAAGATGTTGAAAAGTTCATCAAACATAAAAAGGCATTTCATAGCAGTTCTGTTATTCTACATTTTGACACCAAGATTTTCTGATTTTACTGCAAATGTATATCGGTTCCAAATATCGGTTATCGGTCTCCTTGATTACTAATAATCCTTATCGGCCTTGAAACAGCCATATCGGTCGATCCCTAATATAAAGATACAAGTGCCTTTAAAGCTCAATTTGGTTGCTGGGTTGGGTAATACATCTTGATATCAGCACCGTGTTATTTGACTCGCTGTTATTCAGCATGTCCACCAAAAATAAATAATATTGCAATATTTCCACCAACTATTGAGTAAATCTGAAACGTAACTGCCTGTATCAATATGAAAAATTAAGAAATAGAGGCATGATTTTTTACCTGGAGCTGCGGGTTGAGTTTAATGAAAAGACTGGTCTTCTGGTCCCAAACAATCACAAGTCCCGGCTTGATGGTCACCACCAGGTAGATGCCCATCTTTTGTAACCGACCTTTACCATCTTTACCAACGCTGCCCTTTACCACGCTGAATTTCTCATCTTTTAATTGGAATTCACTATCCTGTGGGCAAAATGAAATCATCATGGAGTTAAATAAGTGGGAACAGGTTAAGGTTTGACCAATTCATCTTTCTTCTCTAGTTTTAACATGATATGGTAAATACCATTTAATTAAAGGGAACGTAAAATGCCTTCTTCAGAAAGAAAGAACCAAATCCAAATAGACTGCATGCCAGTAGCAAGGACACATTTTCATTTGCAGTGACATTGAATGTGAATATTCACACAGGCTGCACACGACCACAAGGTATTCTCTATAGTTAGGGAATTTGCATCAAGGCATTACCCTAGGACAACAATCTATCATTTACATATTTAAATGTCTATAATATACAGAGCCCTGTAAAAAATGAAGAGACCACTGCAAAACTATCAGTTTCTCTGTTTTTAAATATTTATAGGTATGTTTTGAGTCAAATAAAAGATTTTATTTTATTCTATAAACTACTTAAAACATGTATCTGTGTTGGAATTCAGCAGACATTGGAATGTAATGGCTGCCATACATGTTGAGATTGAGATTAAAGAAACATTTGGAGTGGTTTCTTAATTTTCTCCAGAGCTGTATGTTGGTGTTAGAGTGTGCCTCATGCCAACAACTTTCGACAGAACATGTGCTCGGTGTACGTGTGTTGTGTTTACCCCCATGTAGATCTTGATGGCCTTGGAGCAGGTGGTTCCTGTGCTTCCACATGGAACATTTTCTGAGATAATTCTGAAGCTTCCGTTGCTCTGACCGCCGCCACAGTAGTCCTGAGTTAGGCATAGACACAGGATGCAATTACTGGAAACCAAGTTACAATGCTTAACTTTTTTGCATGAAATAAGACCCCATTAGAGATGATTGATCTGCACTTTTTCTATGTTACTATGTATACTTATTTGTCTTTATTGTATTCTAGTAGTAACTATATATGTGCTTTTCTTCTCTATATTAATAAGTTAGCTTATTCTTTATTTTTGCATGCCTTTCTTTCCTGCTATGCCACTCTTTACTGTAAGGTGATTTCTGATCCTGATTCTGAAGTTGTCCTCTTAAACCTGAGGGCCTCACAGGAATGGATGCAGCATTTTATCCAGCCAAATCTGATTTGAATGATATCCGCCTGACTTCGTGATCATAACGGACATAGTTTAAGTTACAGCTAATTCAGTAATCAGATCATGGTTATAATGGAAAAAGACAGATTATCGAAAGATATTTGACTGCACTGTAAACATTTAGTGTAACCATAGTCAGCACAGTTGAGACATTTTAAGGAATTCAATTGTATTCACTGTTCCTCTTTCCATCTTCCACTTTACCTGTAGAAGTGTGTATTCACACTCTCCATTGAAGTCAAACCTCTTATCATCAAACGTGACAAAGTGCCCGTCACCATAGATACCACACACTGCATCACAGAGATTGGTGGTACATGTGAACTTCCTTCCACTGCAGGAGCTGGGGAGACAAACACCCGAAATAAACTTTAATAAGTTAAACCTACCATAAAGAACATCTTAATGTTCGTAACTGGAAAGCTTAATGTGTTAAAAAAAAATATATGCAAATATATAACATACTAAGTTTGACCCAGAGTTGCCCCATAGCAGTGAAAAGAGAAGTCATTGCTATCTTGCTGCACTGGTTTGGTTCAGATGTGGTGCAAAGAGAGGAAAGGCATGTTTCTGTGTGTGAGATTTTGGAGGGTCACCACTGTAGGAACAGATAGAGCTGCAGTATGATAGCAGCAGGGATGGTATGCCCTGTGTTGCACGCATTATACAGAGGGGAATCGCTCTCTGGGACAGCAGCTTTTTAGCTTAGTGTCGGGATTCTTTGGGAAATTCATGCCAATAATTCATTGTAGACCGACATATTTTACAGCAAAGAATCAGCTAACACGAAAGTGAAATGTTTAATACAAATATCAGATATAAATACAGACCTTTTAATGAAGTTTATATTATTTTTAATAGACGTATTTAAAGACAAGGACAAAATGAAAAAGTTAAAGATAAGAACATATTTTAAGAAGATGTAGTGCTCAGGTTAGCTGTAAGGGGAGATATGTAGGAAAGTTCACAACTACAGCATCAGTCGTTCCAGTTTCTGGAGAAAACCTGCATAGACCATTTAGATTTATTACACCGTTTTAACGAGCTCAATATAATTGATCAGAGACAACAAAATGTCAGAGAGCATGTGATGAAAAACATGCCAATTTCAGTCTTAATTTGTTTTACAAATATTAGATGTAGAATGTGTAGTACTTGGTAAAGTACTAAAAGAATGATAAACATGTACTTGTATATATTGGATTATGTCTTGACTGATGTATTTTCTAAATATTTGTATTTTCATAAAAGGTTGTATTTCAAAGGGCTGGTTTCCACTAATGTTACTTAATGTTGTTAATTTTACAAAAATAAAATGAAAATCTTAGGTCACAGGCTCCTCCAACAGTGCAACACAATAAAACAGATAAAATAGTGCAAGTAAATACAAATACAATAGAATAGAAATAGTGCAATCAGAGTATATATACATGTAATTGGAATATTATAGATTAGATAAATTATTTGTAAGTTGTAAACAGGTAAATATTATGGATGTTCTAGTTCAGGTGTTTAACAGTCTTATGGCCTATGGGATGTCCCTGAGTCTGGTGATTTTAGTCCTGATAAAGCAGACACAACAGTTTGTGGCTGGGGTGATGGGGGTCTTTGATAATCCTGAGGGCTTTCTTCCTGAGCCGCTGGGAGCAAAGATAGTGTGTGTATTACCCAGCAGCTATATACAATACTGTGTATGTGTAAAGAAGTGCACAAACCAGGTGTTGCAGTCCACAGTGAGAGTCTGCCCGGGCTGATAGGTCTGTCCGTTGTGCAGGCAAGGACAGCTGCTCTCCGTGACGCAGCCTCCCTGCCCGTCCGACACCAGGCCGGCAGGGCACATGCAGCCCGATGTGCAGCCGCTACTGATCTGTAGCACACCAACGGGGGCGGAAAAGGCTGTTAGTCATGTATGTTAGACATCTGCGTTAGCGTGTGTGTGTGTGTGTGTGTGTGTGTGTGTGTGTGTGTGTCTGTGTGTGTGTGTTTGTGCATGCTATTCTGTACTTACACAACCCATGTCCAGAGTGCTGCAGCTCTTTTGACACTCAGTCCCAGGGACTCCAGGTTGAACGGTGGAGCAGTCAAAGTAAGCCATTGGGGAAACACATGATGGGGAGGCTGGGTAATAAATGAGAAACTCATGATGAAGAGCGTTGTGATCTTGTCATAATATTGTATAGTGCATATGATTATTATAACTATATTGCACACTACGAATGAACAGGAATATCTTTCATCAAAGGATCATCTTTCATGATTTGGAAGATAATTCAAAAGGTTTGGAAATTACAAGGGGATTAACATTTAATCATTATCATTCACAAATCAAAAGTTAAGCACAATAGCATTCACCAAATAGCATTTGATTCATATTTTGAAACATACATGGTAGTTGTGTCCACCCTGAGCAGCTGAGGGCTCCTTGTCTGCAGATACTGTGACAAAAAGAGTTCAAGTCATCAGCTAGCATCCTGAAACCATTCTATGTTTGTCAATGGAATTCTTTATCGTGCTGAAATAATATTGACTTGCTACAATGTCCTCTAGCTGCCCCTCATTTTCCATAACAACTGTTCCATTGGTAAAATAGAAATTCATATAATTCCAGCGTGGGAATGTTCACATATCCAAAATAGATTGCTAGATTTGAAGTAACACCAGTGAAATGAAAACTCAAGCCAAGTTTCTTTTTTCATTATGTTACAAAAAAGCTTTGAATGAGCTTAATTCACTATATTAGTGTTATGATTAGGGATGGGTATCGTTAGGATTTTATCCATACCGATACCGATACTGCTCATCGATACCGGCATTTTTCGATACTCTTATCGATACTTTTCAATAATTTTACAAGATGTGAAGATTAAACAGTAATTTTATTGTAATTTATTTGTATTTATTATTTAACTTTTTCAATATCATACCAAGCAGGTATGAGTGTGTTTGACAGTGTGTCTCTGGAAGGGGGGCGGTAATTAGGGGCAGTTTATAAATCCATGTAAACATGACCATTATTCAGTTAAAACGAGACGCTGCATGCGCACCTCCTAAACCGGAAGCTCTGGTCGGCTAACCATTATAATCCGTTTATTATTTATAATTGTAATGATGGATTATCAGTAATCATTTTAAAGTTACACAGAGACATTGGATTAACCGTTTGTATGCCCTTGATCACAAAACAGCAAAGGTAAACATCATTATCATCATGGCTATGTAAAGTGAAGTTGTTTACTTGCTCTTTCCTGGCTGCTAGTTCAGTGAGTTTTGGTCGTACAGTTACACCAATGGAATCTCAGCTTTCATGTGATATGTTGTTTGTGCAGATAAAATGATAAAATTACGTAGAAAAGATCGCTTTTGCCAGTTATGTGCTAAAGTAGCCGTTAGCCCCCTTAGCCCGTTTTGCTAAGTGTTGATTTAGACTCTTGGTGTTGGACTTCTGTTCCGTGTAGGTCAAATGGTTAATATCGTCTGTTAGCTGAGTTTCTTCCCGTTAAGTGGGTATGCATCATTAATAGGTTGTTAAATGTTAAGAAGCATTGAGACGCTGTTTCTAGCAAGACGTTGCGTCTGCCCCTGCTATGGTCTGTCCCCGGGAGTCTCACAATAATAAGAGCGCTGTTAGGAGAGATGACAAGTGGCATTCACAGTGGCCAATCAGAGTGGTAATCAAACCGGATACGTCACACGGGATGAGGGTTCTCAACCAACCAGAATTGTTTAAACTAAGGAAGTAGCGTAATTCATATACCGATAGCAGCACCGTTTGTCCAGCGGCTTAACGGTATACCAATACCGTCCAATCAGGTACCGGTAAAGTGAAGTTGTTTACTTGCTCTTTCCTGGCTGCTAGTTCAGTGAGTTTTGGTCGTACAGTTACACCAATGGAATCTCAGCTTTCATGTGATATGTTGTTTGTGCAGATAAAATGATAAAATGAAGTAGAAAAGATCGCTTTTGCCAGTTATGTGCTAAAGTAGCCGTTAGCCCGTTTTGCTAAGTGTTGATTTAGACTCTTGGTGTTGGACTTCTGTTCCGTGTAGGTCAAATGGTTAATATCGTCTGTTAGCTGAGTTTCTTCCCGTTAAGTGGGTATGCATCATTAATAGGTTGTTAAATGTTAAGAAGCCTTGAGACGCTGTTTCTAGCAAGATGTTGCGTCTGCCCCTATGGTCTGGCCCCGGGAGTCTCACAATAATAAGAGCGCTGTTAGGAGAGATGACAAGTGGCATTCACAGTGGCCAATCAGAGTGGTAATCAAACCGGATACGTCACACGGGATGAGGGTTCCCAACCAACCAGAATTGTTTAAACTAAGGAAGTAGTGTAATTCATATACCGATAGCAGCACCGTTTGTCCAGCGGCTTAACGGTATACCAATACCGTCCAATCAGGTACCGGTACTGACTTAGTACCGGTTCTCGATACCCATCCTTAGTTATGATAAAACTTTTTTTATTTGCTTAAGGTTTGTTGACACTATGTATTTCCATCATTATTTATAATATTTGACTTAGAGATTTATATAATCCTCAGGATGAGTCCTAATAACTTTGGCGATCCCTTATTATATGTACTTTATGTACACTACTAGCAAATGTTAGCATGCTATGCTAACATTCGTAACTAGGATATTGATGGTGTGTATGAATCATTAACATCAGTTGCTAATGTTAATGATAGCATGTTGCTATGCTATCTACCTGGCTTGTTTCCATTACAGTTCCTCTTCCTGTAATAACTCCTTAGTCTTTAAACTATGTTTACTATCCCCCACTTCATTTGACTCTCAAATGTATCCATTGTATAACCCTTAAATCGAATACAATTTTCAAGATTTGCAGCTCACTATAAACGGTTATTTTATGTTATTCCTGAATGCCTAACCTCTGACATCATTACACTGTGTTTTTACCATGTGTTGCCATCTTTGTTGACAGTCTGCCCAGCAGGAATAATGGTGTCTTTATCATAGCAGGGACATAGTTCTCTGGACACACACTGGCTCTCCTCGGTCATGTAGGTTCCCTCTGTACAGCCGCAGCCGTCCACATTGGTGAAGCTGCTCTGGCAGGAGTAGTCGGTCTGGCTGAGGGAGCGGCAGGTGCGCTGGCAGCAGGTCATGTTGTAGTCATACACAGTTGTTCCTGGACACGATTCACTGAATTTTCCTAGTATGAGAGATACGATTTGAGAAGTAGCAAAATAGTATATGTTTAATTAAATACATTTTCCATCCCGGTTAATTATTTGTTGACGTCGATAGGGTGCACTCACCACAGATGGTGTTCCTCCAGCCTCTAAAATGGATACCTGCAGCTGCACAGGCATAAACATAGGTGGAGACTGCGGCACACATGCTTTCCTCACTGTTCTCACAGTTACAGCTGTCATATATGCAGTTCTGGGAGGAGACACAGTCAACATTGACATTTAACAGTAGATTAGTTTAGTTGTTTAGTTTTTTGTCATTACATCTTTTTGTGTGCAGACCTACATCTTTGTACATGCTGGGGCTAATTAAGGAATGGCAGGAAGCAAACAGTCCCTGGGGATCGTCGAGTTTGGAGCACCAGTACTTGGCATAACTCTCTGAGAGACAGAAACATACAGAAATTAACAAAACACCACATGCCCTGAACATTTCATGATGAACTCTGAAAAGTGGCATGGTATGCTTTCACATGGTATGACCATCTACATTACACCTTATGAGGTGTCAAAGACACAAGGCTAGCTCTACCTTTGTTGATGCTTTGGCGACAGGGGTGTCCAAATCCTGCTACAATGTCGGGGCACTTGGCTCTAGTTTTCCACGAGTTGCCAAAGGCTGGAGAAGTAGCCTCCACCAGCCCACTAATCACCTTGAAGTCATCACTCATTATGTTGTTGAAGTTCCCACACAAACCTGTGGGGTGAGGTGATACATTATTTCACAGAAACCTTACATGACATGTGAATTATTATTATGAACAGAAACATATTAGAACCAGTAATCTAACGTAATACTATGCTGAAATCATAATGTCAAATCAAATGTCTATCCAGACACTGAAACAATAATGTAGGCCATACCAGAGGTGGTTCCTTTCAGAGAAGAGTCAGCGAAGATGAAGACCTGCATCACCGGGGACAGCTGGACCATTACTTGAATGCCCACCTTGATGTCCAAGAAGATGAAGAAGGAGGACGGACTGAAGGCGCTCAGCATCGCTGCGGCAGGCAGAACACACAGGTGTCAGTATTCTGCTATAATTCTCTTCTCATGTTCATATTCTCTTCATTTATCTTCATCTTCCGCATTAATACAAATTCAACACTCTTATAACTTGCAACTAACAACTCTGAAGTTTGTATTTAAATAAATAAATAAACATGTACAGCTGTCTCTTAATTATTGTGTGTTCAGTAACTCACGTGTAAACAGTGGAAGCATAGAGGCAATCTGGTTCACATAGACCTGCCCGCTAGACGTCATTTTAATAACCTGAGAGTTTGTGGAGCGAGACACAGAGTATGAAACAGGAGTCCAACAATCATCGCATCTTTTGTGTGTGTGTTTAGAGGAGACACTCGTTTGTCCTCCTTGTAAGATCATCTCTATTTGTAGGGTTGATAATAAATAGATACAAAGTACACAATAATAACAAGAAATACAAAAATAAGCTATGTGCAAGTATACATTATCCTAACCCTTAGAGCAGGGGTGTCAAATACACAGTGGGCCAAAATAATAAAATGGGTACTAGTGGAGGGCCGGACTGGTTCAGTGTTTATTGCAGAACTTATTGAAATTAACTTATTGCACATATTAAACCTGGAACTAACAAAGCTTAAATGATTGCCTATAAAAACAACATTAAACATTAAATAATCAGCTGCATTCATTTCTTATGGCTCTATCTGCAGCTTTTCTGAGTCATTTCTTATGATTACATTTTCCCACAGGCCGACAACAGCTTCAACAAAACTATTTCCCTCAAAGAGAAAACCAAACATGCCCTGCTGTCGTGAGAGAAAGTGCAGAAGGAAGCATCCATGTAAACTCATCTTATCAGTGTGCTGCTCTGTGATGCTAGCTCAGATACTTGGTATCTTATCTTGGGTACAAGTTCAAACGAAATTCCATAGGAAATGCATGCAGGTCATTTTTGACCCACTTATGGAAGCTTGGGGTAGTAATACAACAACTACAATTTCTTAAAATGTAAATTTAAAATTTGAATGGCATGATAACCAAAACATGTGTTTTGAGGAATAGCTGGAATATGAAATAATACAAAAATGTAATTACAAAGATACTCTAAGAAAACCACCTCACCGGGTCAAAAAAGACCCACTTTTGCATCTAAGGGTTAAGAGTTGTAGTCTTACAAATGATCGGCTTCCAGCAATGTCAGATTAATATGTTTTATTTTACTGCTATTGAGCAATACGATTTTCTCATGAGTAATCTTCTTCTATAGTGGTAGGTTAAACCTCTGAAATACCGATGTGAGCTTGAGTGTGTGTGTGTGTGTGTGTGTGTGTGTGTGTGTGTGTGTGTGTGTGTGTGCGTGTGTGTGTGTGTGTGGACTAGCATTACTATACTTGTGAGGACCTACATATGTTTACATAGTCAAGTGTGGGGACTCGCCTCCCTTATGGGGACAAATTGGAGGTCCCCATAAGGGGAATCATTCATTTTAGGGTGAAGACTTGGTTAGGTTTAGGATTAGGGTTAGGGTAAGGGTTAGGTTAAGGGTTAAGGGTTAGGGTTAGGCATGTGTTGGTTATGGTTAAGGTTAGGATAAGTCTCTAGGAAATGCATGTCAGTCAATGTAATGTCCCCTGAAGTGATGTATACATGGTGTGTGTGTGTGTGTGTGTGTGTGTGTGTGTGTGCGTGTGTGTGTGCGTGTGTGTGTGTGTGTGTGTGTGTGTGTGTGTGTGTGTCTGTCTGTGCATGGCTTACCACAGAACTTCTGTCTAAGCTCACAGTTACAGCTCTCAGGCAGGTCTGGCTGTCAGCCATGCCGCACTTGGCCAGATCCACCAGCACTGCAAACGAGTAGCCATTACTCTGCTGAAACACACACAAGGGCGACACTTGAAATTAATTATGACGGAAAGACTGAAATGGAGGACAGTACAATAAATAGACACAACATACTCAGACGTTGCTGTAAATAGGAAAACAAGGAGTGTTGCAGTTGAGGATGTGTGTGTACTACCTTAGCCAGGACGTAGGAACAGTCCCCATGGAAGGTGTAGGCTTTGCCATCAAAGGTGTTGATGTGAGCCCCCCCCTCCAGAGAGCAGGTTCCTGGACAGTTCTCCTCTGTACAACTCCACTGTCCACTCTCACACACACTGTCAACACACACACACACGCACGCACGCACGCACGCACGCGCGCACACACACACACACACACACACACACACACACACACACACACACACACACACACACACACACACACACACACACACACACACACACACACACACACACACACACACACACACACACACACACACACACACACACACACACACACACACACACACACACACACACACACACACACACACACACACACACACACACACACACACACACACACAGAGAGCAGTAGAATCAGTGTTCTAGTTACCTTTGTTAAAAGAAGCCTATACTGTATGACAATTTGGGGTAACTTATTAAAATGGCATTACTGCATGAATAATGCTGCAATGCTTTGAAACAAACCTGTTACATTTAGAGAAGTATTTTGTATTGGCTTGACTGCATGGTCGGTGGTTAGAACATGTTTTTGCAGAAGGAAAGATGTCATGATAGACTATTGTATGTGCCCATTAAGAACATCAAGTGTGGAGCTGCATTGGATCAGATCTGTAATAGTAGGAACTATTGCTTATGCAGTAAAGCTGCCTACCAATTGTGATGTTGCTACTCTGACATGTTTGGGTGTTACACACATGCAGAGCATACAGGCATGAGATGTAAGGTGTTCGCGTTTGCTACCCACCGCGGTAGGAACAAGGTATTCTGTAGTCTTCCTGTGATACAAAGAGGAGAATCGAACAAGTTCGACCTGTTGCCGGTCTGAAGCATAACTCTAATGACTTCACTAAAGGTCTCACTCCCTGACAAAGGAGCTAACATGGCTTTTTCAATGCTAACAGCACCAGGGTAAATGAAGAGATTTAGATTAGACTATATGTAGGTCAATTACAATATGTATGGATATCATATGCCTGCAATCTGTAGTGATAACTAAAGATTTGAATGCTGTGGATTCAATGTCAATGCAATTAACTGCTTTTAATTGATTAAATATATAATAAACAAATAAAGCAAAACAACAACAGCGAGTGGACAGTGTTATATTTAGCCATTCATGTGACATATGTGTGGATTATACCAAAAGTCATTCAAGACATTAGCACTTGTGGGTATGCAATAACTGTCTCACTATACTCATCATAACAGATGAAATAACCTGGTAAAATATAAACAATAATTAAAAGGAGATCATTAAATGACTGTGTGAACAGCATGTTGAAGTTCTACATTTGGGACTTCAGAAAGCAGGTCAAAATGCAGTGCAGGTCACTCTTATTCAGGTGTATTCATGTTTTCATCTTACCAGGATCTACAGTTGTCTGAGTAGGACTCTCCTGACTTGTACAACTTGTTTTTATGCAGACACGGACACTGGTCTTGTGCAATACAGCCAGTTTTACTGATGTCATCAAAGACAGTTCCTGAGGGGAGATAATAATCATGTATTTCATGTTTTACGTCAGCACCAGGAATGATTGAGATACGTTGTGAATGAACAAAGCAGGTGTATACTGTAGTGTGCAATGTGTAGTCTACCGTTAGGGCAGGCGCAGCCACTCCTGTAGTCTCTGTTACAGGTCTGGCTGGCCTGAGGCGTGGAGCAGCTGTCAACACATGGACTGCTATACTCCGTGAACTCCATGTTGTTTGGACATGTCTTGGCTGTGGAGACAAAGACTTAAACATTGCTGTACCAGGACAATCAAGCCATGTTGCAGTCAACACAGCAACTGATGCAGAACATTCAAGTCAACTGCAAAAAAGCATCTCTCTTACGGCAAAACGCCGCATTCCTCCACTGTTCTGTCGTGCCCCCTGCATGGACACACTGTCTGGAGTACTCTGATATGGTTTTGCAGAGAGTAGTAGGTTCTTTTGAGTTGCACATATCATTCCTGCAGACTTTATTGAAGGAGTCCATGTCCAAAAGGTCTTTGCATCTTCTGAAAGGAGAACTGGAGAAGATCTGGTCACAGAGTTGCTGCAAAAAACAAAATCAATCAATGTGTTATAAAAATCCAAATATCTGTTTTTATCAAACTATAAACAGATACTTAGCTGCACTATCAACTCTGGCAGCCAAGAGTTGAGATACAAGTTGACCCCTTGTTGTGGGGAAAGCCTCTGGATGTTTGCACAGACTGGGCTGACAAAATCTTTCGCATTCAAAATGGTTAATGGCTGAATTTATATATATTATGATCTCATAGAGAATTAGTTTGTAGTCTGATGATTCACTCTTCCAAGCAAATCCAGAAACACAGGTTCACTGGTTCACACACCTTGCTTATCTTACACAATTACAATAAGCACGTAATAAATGGTGTAAAAGGACATATGTTCTGGTTCATATTAGTATTTAGTGTGGGACATGTCTCCATGCTTTAATGTTCAAACAGCTCTTTATTTTCCTCTTACGGCCCGTCTACACTACAGCGTCGACAGCGTCGAAAGCTCCAATCTGCTCCAATCTGCCCATTCACTTTCAATGGGGTGACGTCACGTAGCCGCGCTTTTTCGCCGAACTGAATTGCGAGACGCCGGAGTAGCCAGCGCCAGCCAATCAAATCCCGTTTCCCAAAATCTGACAGCTGAAGCCGTAGCCAATCAAACCGCGTCTAAGCTGGGAGAGATATCCCGCCGTTCATTTCTATATTTCAAAAAAAGTCGGAGGAGAAACTAACTATCGCCGTAGCAAATCACCCGGTTTTGTATGACCAGACCCTCTTCACCTACCGGGATACAAACCGGAGGAACCAGGCATGGAGGGAGGTGGCAGAGACAGTGGGGGAAACTGGTAGGTTTTCGCCTGTTTGGGGAGTTTATATATATATTGCTCGCATAAAATCCCCGGGGGTTTTTGCTTTGTATGTCGGGGGCGGGAGATTCATGTGATTGGTTGTTGGTCGTGTTGCTTGAATAAAATCCCCAAGCTCCAGACACGCCCAGCTCCAAGCTATTTTTGGAGCTGTAGTGTGGACGCTCCGTTACGCAACACGACCAACAACCAATCACATGAATCTCCCGCCCCCGACATACAAAGCAAAAACCCCCAGGGATTTTATGCGAGCAATATATATATAAACTCCCCAAACAGGCGAAAACCTACCAGTTTCCCCCACTGTCTCTGCCACCTCCCTCCATGCCTGGTTCCTCCGGTTTGTATCCCGGTAGGTGAAGAGGGTCTGGTCATACAAAACCGGGTGATTTGCTACGGCGATAGTTAGTTTCTCCTCCGACTTTTTTTTAAATATAGAAATGAACGGCGGGACATCTCTCCCAGCTTAGACGCGGTTTGATTGGCTAGCGCTTGAGCTGTCAGATTTTCAGAAACGGGATTTGATTGGCTGGCGCTGGCTACTCCGGCGTCTCAGGCGACAGAAGTTGAACATTGTTCAACTTCTGTCGCCTGAGACGCCTGAGACGGACCGCTCTGCTACCCACAATTCAGTTCGGCGAAAAAGCGCGGCTACGTGACGTCACCCCATTGAAAGTGAATGGGCAGATTGGAGCAGATTGGAGCTTTCGACGCTGTAGTGTAGACGGGCCGTTACTGCCTGTGCTGCAGCACCTCTTTTCATTTGATTGGTTAACTTGGGTTTTGAACCATGGCCATGCCTCAACCACACCTCTGACCCCTCTGCTTTCACCTGGTCTTTGTCTCAGATGTCACCACAGACAGACCATCCCGAAACGTACATTCACAGTTCAAAAATTCGACAAAGGCTGAAGTTCATATTTTGAAAGAATCCACTCACCACGGCTCCTTAATGGCAAACTGACCCAACAGATTCAGACACTTTTTTTGAAACCAGTCATCCTCCAGGCATGACACATAACAAACAACAGCATAGACCCAGTGGAGACGCTCAGCGGTCAGAACAAAGGCCCACGCGTGGGCATCTCCACTCAAGACAATCTCTCCCGATGGGTTCCATCACAGGCCCTCCACCGCCTCTACGGCCACAGCCTGCTCACGCAGGGGGGGTTGGGGTGGCATTTTGTACTTCCCTAATGCCTCCACCCTTTGTCTGTCTCTTAGATAATCTCAGTTTTTTGGTTTGTAATAAATGCTGAGAATAAAAGAGTCACCGGGGTCAGGCAAACTGTTCTAAAAACCCTGCAGATACACCATTCCAGGGGGTCCAGCCTGGTCTTCAATGCAGGTGTTTAAAGTGAAAGGTGGGTATCACTCGTGTTGGGAGAAAAAAACCCTTCTGTCTTCCCAACATTCTTGACTCCGTCTTATTGGCGGGCTGTTCCAGCTCAAATGGTGGTGGTATGGTCCTTTCTTGTGAAACAAATCTAAATGCAATCTTAAAGGTCCCATGTCATGGCCATTTCTACTGTTCCTAATTCCATTGTTGAGGTCTACTAGAATAGATTTACATTGTTCAATGTTCCAAACTCACATTGGGTTCTCATACAGCATCTCTGTATAGTATGTGTATTCACTCTCTGCCCTACACAGAGGACAGAGAGCTCCTGCCCCCCCTCCCTATGAGCCCAGTGGCCGTCTGCGAGACAGCGAGACACAGCTAAACCCAGCCAGAAACCAGCCTGAGCACAAACACACACCTGCAGCCTGGCTGTGAGTCTGTGTGTGTGCTCACACACAGACTCACAGCCTCGCCGCGTCCCTCCGTGTCAAGGAGGAGAAATCGGCGGAGCTGCAGCTGAGAAAAGATTGAGTGTGTGTGTGTGTGTGTGTGAGGAAGTAACGGCTCCGAGGACGTAACGTAACGGCTCCACGGATTGGTCCATTTGGACCAATGGGTCCATTTGGGTATGGACACATCACTGTACCCAGGAAGAAAACAATGGAAAAGGAGAAATGTCCAACGAGGCGTTCTGGGGCAGCATAGACAGGTCTTTTTTGTGTCAGAGTTTTACAGGGTGTACTTTGAGGGTTTGTGACTCTGCAGACCGTTTACATGCAGAAAAAGCTACATAACAAAAAGGGGACGGGTAATCACCGGAAAAGCATGACATGGGACCTTTAATGTTACATTCTGGGCCATTTTTCAAGCTTGGCATTGATAGTATAGTATAGGGCAGTGGTTCTCAAATGGGGGTACGCGGACCCCTAGGGGTACGTTGGAGTACTGCAGGGGGTATGTGAGATTTATTTTATGATAATGAAAAAACAATATTCAAAAAAATAGATAAATATAGCAATTTTAGGAAAAGTAAGGAAGTATGAGCAGTGTGGGTTTTATATTAACAGAGTTACACATATTTCAAAACGCGAAGTGTAATAACTGCAGTTTGCCTCCCTGTCAGAATGACAAAGATCCTCAGTGAAGCTCAAGCCCATGTTTCACTACATTGTAAGTACAACTTATTAAAAAGATCAGTTCAATGCAGCTAATGTCATCTTAGTGTTATTGCATGATGTTACAATTGGTTTGCCATTAATTTAGTGATGGATTGTAAACATTTGAAATGTAGCATTTAAGTGTTTCTCAGTTACAAGGTTGTTGTTTTAATAAATCAGACTCTGATGGTGCAGCGCTGTACTGTACCTCTTTATAGGCATTTCTTCCCTAACAAATAGTTGTTGCGCTGATCAGGGGGTACTTGGCTGCATTTTTTTTCAAAGGGGGTACATTATTGAAAAAAGTTTGAGAACCACTGGTATAGAGAATCTGATCCCTCTAACAAATGACTTCATGAGATGTTAAGGGAACTAGTTTGGAGTGAGGAGTTACCTTATCGTCACAGCTCTGGACTGTGGTGGTTGCGGGCTCCTCACAACGCTCTGTTGGCCCATCCTCCTTGTAGGTGTCGGCAAAGTCGCTCACGGACAGCTGAGCGCCTACAGACAATCACACATTATGGACAGCACTTTGATGTAAATAAATACTTGGAACACAGTTTGTACCCCTCATAAAGCAGGGAGGGGTTTTATTCCTTAGTCACACGGTAGCATGAAAGCAGCATCAGCTAAAGCTTCAAGAGAAATGTGCACAGGCTGCACCTTTGCTACAGATGTCTCTTGTCCGTTAGGAATGCTATTTGATGGTGATTTATAAATAAATTAAGTTAATAAATTAAGTAAATGTTCATTTTAAATAAAAAATATTGATTCTATCCATCATTGGAAGAAAAGGCCTAATTATATTCAGTGTGATTATGAAACATTTAACGAGACACAGGATTGAGCTAGTGCAGGCCTGATCCCACGTTGAGTACAGTGAGAACAATCTTACCATTTTTCATCAGATCATTGGGCACGCCGTCAAAGTTTCCACAGAGTCCACATATCTTGTTCTGGTATTTCTCATCAATTTCAATCTGTGAACATGGACGAAATATAGAGAAGTAATTGGTGAAACACAAGTTATAAATGAGTCATTCATTATTCAAAGCAGGCTTTTAAGATGAAGCAAAATACTATTATAACATATTTTGACATACCAAATAACTTTTCCTATGTAATCCATATAAGATGTTGTGCTCTGTTAACTCTCTGGCATTGCTACGGTAGGAGAGTAACGTTTTGCTTTCCAAGCTGGTGCTTGACCTGTCATTTGCAAAATGCACTCTTTTATATTCACATTGTGCATATTCATATTGTTGGCTTATCTCTAGGACATAGCCTGCCACACACATTCCCTAAGTGACTCACTGCTGAACTCATCCAATATTTGAGTTAAGGCTTGGATGGCATCAGATTTATATAATATGTCGCGAGCCAAATACAACATGCTCACAAGCAAAGCTTACTGGTGACCAAAGGTTATTGGAAAGCATAAACAGTTTATTCTGTGTACTTTCAAACATGACATTAATCACATTAACTCATCCCATATACATGTATATGGCCAAGCTTTAGAAACAACAATAGCTAATACTATGCCACTTAGTCCAACTTCTGAAATGATTTTTGATTTTGGCACTGAATTCTTTCACAGCTATCAAAACCACACACATTGGGAAACTTGAAATAAGGGATGCGGGTTTTGAGAGCAATACTAAGTTCTTGTCTTTATTTTCAAATAAATTGCCTTATAATGGTACCTTTAAATGCCATAGCTGAGCAGCTATCATTCTTTCAGATTGGGAGGGTATTAAAGTGGTACAGTGCCGGTAACTAGAAGGCTTAATATATTGAGAGGAAAGAAAGTGTATCAATTGAATCGCTAAATAAAAGTGTTGAAATGGATCAGCACCAACTCTATATTTAAATAGTTGTACTTAACTGTGTCAAGTATGTTTGCCTTTCGTCACACGCCACTATTAATATGAGTGAACTCCTGCTCCCCACTAATCTTGTTTATTCTTCATCAACCTTTTCAGGGGTTGTGATTTCTTGGAGGAACAAGCTCTTTCAAAGTGTGGCGATAAACAAAATAGCTTGTAAGATAGGTTTATTGTTTTTGTTCGATCGTTTGAGCCTTTTCTTATGAGTTGTTGCTTTTATTAAAGAAATAAATAATATGAGCCTTATCCTTTAAGAATAATTGTGTTTCTTTGTTTTCATATGCATTCCAAGCATGTGCACAAACTGGGTTTTTCTAAGGTATATGTGTGAGAAATTAAGAGTGATTTTATATGTCAATACAGCTGAACACAGAACTGGACAGAAGTGTGTGCTACATACGTCCAGGGAGTCGTCCAGGTTCCAGGTCACTGTAATTCCCTGCTTAGCTTCCACAATGATATCAAAATCCATCCGCATGACGCTCACGCCGAATGTGACATGTGGCAGAGACACCCTGCAGAGAGTAAGTGTACACATATGAACACATATGTAACATCTGGAAACTGTCTCACTGCCATTTGCAGGTTGCATAAAGTTTCTGACTAATCAAAGCTGTGTTCAGGAAATATCTGCATTCAAGGATTACTGATCTATTACTGATAGATTGATAGAATGATTATGATGATGATTATAATATCTTTCATGTAACCAACTTAGGTGAAAAACAACAAAGTACAAAACCAACTAATAACCCAAGATTGACAAAGTCTGACTTAATTATAGTCTTTAAAATGTCAAGTGGTGCTTTTTCATTTTTCTGCATGCAAAACCTCGCACTAGTTATTTATATTAAGCTTTTATCACATTGAGTAATTTTCTACCCATTGCGGATTTTAGTAAAGATGCATCTCCAAGTTGTTCTCCATTGTAGTTAAAGGAACTTTATCTCTGAACTTGATCTGCTTGCTAAGTATCTACAACATTGGGAAAGTCATTTAAATACGGTTTGCAGTAAAGCAGTCTGAAGTCATTTGTTGTGAAGGAACCTGAAGAATCTTTACTCGATGTTGGATTTTTATAAAGCTTTCAAGCAGTTATCACATTCCTGCGATTGCCCTGCGAATGGAGTTTTCAGAAGGAGAAAGGAGTTAGCTATGTCCGTGACCACTGCAGAACCTCCATCCACAGAGGCAGACCGAGATCCAAAGATAGCTACTCCTGCTTCCATAGCGTTGCACTGAATGTAAATGTCTAATCACGGAAACATTCCCAACATTATCAACACAGTCTCAGGCTGAAAGAAGAACAAACGAGTTTTCCTTTTTTGGAAGTGTTTCCTTGTACGATGTGAGGGTCTAAGGACAGAGGATGTCGTATTGTCATACTGATAGTCTGTAAAAAAAGTCCACTGAGACAAATGTAACATTTGTGATATTGGGCTATATAAATAAACATTGATTGATCGATGAGGTAAAATGTCTCAGGGAAACATGTGGTGGACTGATCTGGACTGGACTTACGTCTTGCCATCGACTATCACTGAGCTTTTGGCCAGCTCCACCACAGAGCCTTCAAGCGTCATGATAATTGTGCTAATGGTGGGGATGTCATCGATGACTGTGCGCCTCATTTGGAGGTTTAACTCTTTGTAGCTGTTATTACACTCGAAGACCAAGACATGGTTACAGTTGGAGGCCAGCTGGAAGAAATCTCCATCAAAGGTCTTCCATTGGTAATGGCCCCAAGTCGTGCACACTCGGCCGATCTTATTTTCGTTAGCTGAAACGAGATTAACATCAGAACATCTTTTTAACTGATATGAAAGGGTGTGCAAAAACCTAAAGCATGTACACAGTTAACTCAGGCTCCCTGTCAGAAGAGAAGGAATTATGTGTACTGTAGTAAAGAGAAGACATTTTCATTGAAATGTTTCCCACAACAAAAGCAGTGTATCAGCTGGTTTAGTTCTTCACTGAATATTGAAGTCTGATGATGCTTCCAATGAGCAAACAGGGACATGTCCTCTGATTGGACCCTATTATCCTAGATTAGTATTGGCCATCTGCTCGGTCTGATGGGCAGTTGGACCAGTACTCTAAGACATATTTTAGTGCTATTGGTGGCACTTTAAACTGTGACTGTTTATTAGATTGTAGCGTCTTTTTGGCCTTTTAACTGTAGAATAGTTTTTATGAGATATTTGTTTTGTAGATCTGAAGTTTAGCACACTTTGTCAATACAATATTTTGTCCACACAGACTTATTCATTTGAATGGTTTTGCTATTTTATACTGTCACTGTCATTTTGGAATGAGCCTTGTTTTCATTTGCTGTAGCCTAATTTTGGGGGTACAATTTATTTTTAAATATATACTAATATAAGTAAACTAATGTATGTAATGTAATGTATATATTACATTTGTATAGTCTCACTCGTGTTTTTGTGACTGGTCTATAAAATGCCTAAAAATACATTTTAAACAGGTATGTAAGAAATGGTGAGATGCAATGTTAATAATCATATGCTGCCTATAAGAAGTACAAAATATATAGTATATTAATGCTTGGGTGAACTAAACCCAACATGCCATAGACTAACAATCAAATGGATAGGTAATAATCACATAAACTCAAACTCATCAAAATTCAAAATCTTTGGAGCTGGCTGTTGAAACATGACATTAGCCTGTGTTTGGTATGATGATGGGTAATCTGTAATCAACTGGTTCTGCAATGAAAGCCAAAGTAAGACAATTATGTTATGTAATGTATTTGTAGTTTATTTTTATATTTTACAGACAAATAAAAGTAAAATATAAAAATATATTGAGTACGTCATATTTCCTTAATCATAAACCAAACTACATTTCTGTTAACGTCCAGTTTTCCGCTCTGTGACCTTGTCCAATCATCTGTTAGTCTATCTATAATATCTATCTGTAATAGTGTGAATCTGTAAGCATTTCCCAGGTCCCCACTCACCTATCTGAGAGACTGAGCCGACAATCAGCATCAGGAAGATGATCCATGATCCTATGGTCCCCATCTTTGCTCCTGAGGACTGAACCACTGTGACACTACTCACCTGGAGGGCAAATCCCTTTATAACCATGAGCTCAGAGAGAAAGAGAGTTAGGCAGCCCCACTATTTGTCCCTCCTTCACTCTAAATGTCTTAAGAGAGGTTGGTATTTGCATATGGAATTAATATCTTTGAGTACACACAAGGTCGCTATTTGTTTGCTCAGCAAACATATCATTACCTCTATCACTGCACTTGATCCGTTTACAGGCCTCCGCTGAACCACAGACCCTTCAACTAGTATGGATCGAGATCAGCTGCCTAGCTGTCTTGGTGCTGTCTTGTCGTGTAAGGTCCATGACCTTACTTATGTGAACCCTGTGGAGCACTTCAGCAAACTTGAATTTATCACACGTTCTTTTATTATTACTGGAAAAACAGTGGTGGAATGTTATAAATACATATGTAAGTAGTTTAATTGGGTTACAAACCCTTGGGCAATAAGTGCACTTGGCAGATGCTTAAAATTAAAACAGTTCAAACAGGTAAGGCATATTTTGCTCAGGTACATGGGCTCATCATTGTAGTTGCTAGTAAACCCCCAACAGAATGATGGTTTACCCTGATAAGCCCTGAGCCTGTTTTTCAGGTTTCAGGCTCGGAAATGACATTCCCAGAACAAAGGACCATATCTTCACTTCTAAAAGGGGTAAATTAATCATATCATATAGAATCAATATAGATGTTTTTATTTTAAAGTAAATTCAGATTGAACATAGTAAAAAAAAAAATGATAGTTTCCGTCCAAAAGAAACCCATTACTTATAGTGAAAACCACCCTTGAATGATGGGCGCTTTAGGAATCCAAACTGTAACCTATAATAGGTACCCTGTATCAAGATTGATGCAAAACAAGTTAAATGTGACCTTTTTAGACAGATTTAGTAAAAGAAAAACACTTCTGGGGTCGTTTGGGTGTATTTGCCATATCTCTGGAACCCATCGGTCCATTTTGGTGATTGACACCACTTTTGAACCTGTTAGAGCCAATCGAATCGAGGGTAAGTTCCTAATCCATCTAAACATTACCCATTGGTGAAGAGAGTGATGCGCAGCCAGCAAGCCCAAACCCGGAAGCTGGGTTACAGCTCTCACACACGCTATATGAAAACTCAGTTTTTGACAACATTTTTATGATAGATTATCAGTAATCATTTCAAAGTGACACAGAGACATTGAATTAACCTTCAGCAGCATTTGTATGCATTGTAATGCCATTGAACATAACTTTTGATCAGAAAAGTGAAGTTGTGTGTTGTCTTTCCTTGCCTTCTCTGCCGCGAGTTTTGGTCATGGAGTGATGATACTTATACCATTGGAATCTGTGGAATCTCAGCTTTCATATTATATCTTGTTTGTGCAGATCCGATGAAGTATACAATATTTCTACCGTGAGATATGTGCTAAGTGCGTTAGCACTCCTTTGCTTTTGAGACTATTGAGGCTCAAATGTGCACTAGTTAACTAGTGAGGTCCAAATTGTCCACTAGATACACTAGTACAATTGTTTTTACCTTACTAGCTAATTAGTTACGCACACTTTATCGCACTAGTTAACTAGTGAAGCCGATGTTTTTCTTACTAGTTAATTAGTGGAGGGCATTGTTTCTCACTAGTCAGGTTCTGTTATAAAGATGTTAGACTTTGGCCGTACATGTTACACATTTTTCTTACATGTAAGGCCTTTCCTTCAACTAGTTTGGCTTTGTTTGCACTAGTGAGCAACTGTATGCAACTAGTTAGATATTGATTCAATCAACATGTATGGCTTTGTCCTAAACTTGTGAAGAAAACCACAACTAGTGGGCTGAAAATATCCACTAGTTTAGGAAAAATCCATACATGTTGAATAAATACTCAAATGGCTTGCCATAATGACACATTCATAGTTTGTTAAATGTTAAGAAGCCCTCAGATGCTGTTTCTTGCAAGATGTTGGTAGGTAGGTAGATAGATAGATAGGCCCTGAAAATCTGCAGTCATTAAACCGCTCTTAAAAAAGAATAATCTAGATGCTTCAGTAAGAAACAGTTACAGGCCCATATCAAATCTCCCATTTCTAGGTTACATTTTTTACATGACATGTCATTTGTTGACGCTTTTATCCAAAGCGACTTACATAAATTCGGTACTGTGGACAATCCCTACAGGAGAAATTTGGGGTGAAGTGTCTTGCCTAGGGACACAACGACATGTTGACTGCAGTGGGACTCGAAACTTGCTATCCCCTGATTCGAAGTCCAGTACACTCTCCACTGAGCCACAGCCTCCTAGGTAAAATCATTGCAAAAGTTGTTTTTCAACAGTTGAGTGATTTCTTGAATGTAAATAGCTGTTTGGATGTGTTCCAGTCAGGCTTTCGTCCAAACCATAGCACTGAGACTGCTCTTGTTAAGGTCTTCAATGACATCCACTTAAACACAGACAGTGGCAGAACTTCAGTGTTAGTATTATTAGATCTCAGTGCTGCGTTTGACACTGTGGACCACAACATATTACTAGACCGACTAGAAAACCGGGTGGGACTTTTGGAAACAGTTCTACATTGGTTTGAATCCTACTTAACGGACAGAAACAACTTTGTTTCTATAGGTAAATACACATCTGAGTTGACAAATATGACATGTGGGGTTCCTCAAGGCTCCATCCTGGGGCCTCTACTCTCTACCACTGGCTCAGATAATAAAAAACCACAAAATAAGTTACCATAGCATCATCACAGCTGCTGCTCATCATCACAGCTGCTGCTCGTGCTCTGAAACTCACCTGAGGAACAGGTTACACGCCGTCAGCGCTGAGACGTGATCCACCTTTGCTGAGTTCCGGATGAGAGCCACGTTCAACCTCATCCACCACAGGGGACCCGAGTTCCACTAAAGGCACGTCGGGAAGGGTTTCAGGAGCCACTCCACACTTGGCGAATCACTTCTGGGATCCTACTTTTGCCCGCCGAGTGGATTTAGCACGAGAGGGAGCAACTCTTGCAGAGATAAAGAGTCGGAAGTGTGGTCCCGGCTCTCCTCTCGCCGCCCTTCTCGACGCTCCTCACACCGCGTATCGCCGCTCCTCTTGCCGCTCCTCTTGCTGCTCCTCTCGCCGCTCATCACACAGCGTATCGCCGCTCCTCTCCGCGCCTGTGCTACCGGCGGAGATGTAAAGTGGATTAAATAGCCGGTGTAATGCGGTGGGATTACCTTCTCTACTCTGCTGTGCTGCTACAGCTGAGGCCTGGTTCCACTTTGCTCCGGGAACAGCGTGGATACTGTTGTGCTGGACTGGGAGAATGGCGGGTGTCGTGTTTCTGCTGTGCCTTTTCTTGGCTGTGCTGGACAAGGAGAAGATCGCTAGTCGTCCTGAACAATCTACTGGATTCGGGTATGTTCTGCCGCCCGCAGTGGACATCCCCTGTACAGTTTCGGAGGTGTTGCACAAACAATTGCTGGTTGCACTGTCGTGGACATTCATTTCGGAAAATGTTTGTCTTTCTCACATGCCTGCCACGATGGTCCTTCAGAATTGTTTTTTAAACTCTAATCTCACTTTCGCGAAGTTTGCTGGTGACTCTAGAACAGCTGACAATGTATGTGTGTTGATTAAGAGGAAAAGGTGCTTGGTATTTTTATTGTTGTTACTATCAGGAAATGTACAGCCAAATCCAGGTCCACCGAGCAGTATTAGTCAAATAGCTACTCCTGCTGATTTTATATCTAGATCTGGGCTAGGTTTAATTCATTTAAATGTGCGTAGTCTGTTACCTAAATTAGATTTTGTCCGTATTTGGGCGAGTTCGACTGATGCTGATGTCATTGTCTTATCAGAAACGTGGTTAGATAAATCCATTTTGGCCTCTGACATTTACATAAATGGTTACAGTGTATATCGTACTGACCGGCCTAAAAAAGGTGGTGGCGTTGCCATTTATGTGAAAAATAAGTTTTGTGTAACTAATATGGTTTCCAAATCTGTTAGTAAACAGCTAGAATTTTTAGCCGTGAATATTGAGGTAACAAAGGGTCAACAGCTCATGGTGGTGGGCTGCTACAGGGCTCCTTCGGCTGTCAAGGACTCTTTATCGTCTTTGGCAAAACTGTTATCACAACTTTCCTACAAGGAAATAGTGCTGCTTGGTGATTTTAATTGGGACTGGTTAACTTCTGTGTCAGAGGATTTTAAAAACCTGTGTACCTCATTGAATTTTACCCAGATTATAGACAGTCCTACTCGCCCAAATATTAAGTCCCCAAATAAATCCTCCTTAATTGATCTAATTTTAACAAATGTTCCACATAAATACTCATCTGTGGGAGTATTTGCTAATGATGTGAGTGACCACTGTGTTGTAGCCACAATTAGGGACACTAAGGTCCAAAAGGTTAAACCACGTATTATCACAAAGAGAGACAAAAAACACTTTGTGGAGCAGGGTTTTTTACATGATCTGTTTGATTTTGATTGGGGTAGAATCAATTTGTGTGCTGATGTAGAAACTGCATGGTCTTATTTTTTATCTTGGTTTTATGAAAATTATAGATAGACATGCACCTCTGCGTAAATTTAGAGTGAAGGGACGAAAAAATCCCTGGTTTTCTGCTGAGCTGTCCAGTCTCCTTCATGAGAGAAATAATGCTTGGGCTAAGGCTAGGAAATCAGGCTCAGAGGTAGAATGGCTACGTTTTAGGCAGCTAAGAAATAGCTTCACTTCTCAAATAAAAAGTGCTAAATCAAAGTACTATTTGTCGGTTACCACAGAAAACCTGAATAATCCTAGGAAATTTTGGAAAGCCATAAAATCGATTTCCACTGGTGATATCCCAAATGAGCTACCTCCGTGCCTTACCACAGCATCTGGCACTATATCAGACAGGGCTACTATGCTAAATTGCTTTAATGAGCATTTTGTGTCTTGTGGCTCTCTGTTTGGCTGTGTGGCTCCTGTGAACGCTCCAATCCTTGACTCTGAACAATGTGGTCTGGAAAACCCTTTCAGTTTTACTCCTTTAACTATTGGTATTGTTCATGAAGCATTATCCAAGTTAGATCCTAGGAAACCGGCTGGCCCGGACAATGTAGAACCTTTCTTTTTAAAGATAGCTGCAGATTTTATTGCTCCACCTCTTACTTCTCTTTTTAACCTCTCCCTCAGCACGAACACAATTCCAAAAGTATGGAAGTCTGCTTATGTCTTGCCTTTACTGAAAGGAGGGGAGGCAACTATTTTAAATAACTATAGGCCAATCTCTAAATTGTCAGTTCTGGCTAAGGTGCTCGAACGCTTAGTGAGTGAACAAGTAAAGGAGTTTTTATGTATAAATGATATCCTGTCTAAACATCAGTCAGGCTTCAGAAAGAAACACAGCACCATCACTGCCACAATGAAAGTGGTGAATGACATTACGAGTATTTTAGATAATAAGCAGAGTTGTGCAGCTCTGTTTATTGACCTTTCCAAAGCATTTGACACCGTTGATCATCGCATCTTAAAGCAGAGGCTACTCAGTATTGGCATATCCAGCAATGCAGTGGGGTGGTTTGTGAACTACCTCTCTGAAAGGTCCCAATGTGTTCACTTTGATGGACTGTCTTCTGAATGGTTAAACATTTCTAATGGTGAACAAGGTTCTGTTTTAGGACCACTTTTATTCTCCATATATATTAACAGTGTAGGTGATAATGTGGATGAAGCTACTTTACATTTTTATGCGGATGATACTGTGATGTATTGTGTATTCTCCATTAAAGAGGCTGTTGTTAAATTACAAGCTGTTTTTAACACTATTCAGACTCAGCTCTCTGAATTAAAGCTTCTTTTAAATGTGGATAAAACCAAGGTAATGCTCTTTTCAAAAGCTAAAAAGACACCAGAGCCTGTTTTAGATATTGTAACTATGCAAGGAACAAAACTTGAAGTTGTTGCCTGTTACAAATACCTTGGTATCTGGCTTGATGATTGTCTCTCTTTTAAACTTCATGTCAATAACCTGCTTAAAAAACTGAGGGTTAGGCTAGGGTTCTTTTTCAGAAACAAGTCCTGTTTCTCGCTTGAGGCCAGGAAAAGGCTAGTCACTGTGACCTTTTTACCTGTGCTGGACTATGGTGATGTGTTGTATATGAATGCACCTGCCAATTACCTGAGCAAATTGGATGCTGCGTATCACAGTGCTCTGAGATTTATCACAAATTGTAAAGCACTTACACATCACTGTACACTGTATACCAAGGCAGGTTTACCATCACTCTCTGTACGGAGGCTCAGTCATTGGTACACGTTTATCTATAAAGCTTTGTTGGGTAAACTCCCGTATTATATCTGCTCTCTGATAACACAGAGAGTTGCAAGCAGCTATTGTCTGAGGTCACATGATGTAGTCTTGTTAGATGTGCCAAGAGCAAGGACTGTCTTAGGTAAGACAGCTTTTATGTGCGCAGCTCCACTTGCTTGGAACAATCTTCAGCAAGAATTGAAACTGAGCAATCTCATTCCTCTGCATGTTTTTAAAGCTAGGGTAAATGAAATGCTTGCTGACACAATGGGCACTTGTAAATGTCTATAACTATGTATCCTGTAAATATAATGTATAATGTCCTTTATTGTTTTATGTTTCATGTGGAATCTATATGCTGCAGGTCTCCCTTGAAAAAGAGATCTATGATCTCAATGGCACCAATCTGGATAAATAAAGGTTTGAAATGAAATGAAAAATAGCTATGCGGATGACACACAAATGTACATAACCATTTCACCAGGAGACTATTCTCCAGTTAAAACACTGAGTAAGTGCATTGAACAAATCAATGACAGGATGTGTCAGAACTTTCTCCAATTAAAAAAAGATAAAACTGAGGTAATGGTTTTTGGAGCCAAGGCAGAACGTATAAAAGTTAGTGCTGAGCTTCAGTCTGCAATGTTCAAAACAACAGATAAAGCCAACAGTCACATTAAAACAATTACTAAATCAGCCTACATGACATGTGGGGTTCCTCAAGGCTAAAGAACATATCTAGGATTAAAAGACTAATGTCACAGCAGGATTTGGAAAAACTTGTCCATGCTTTTATCTTCAGTAAAACAGGTCTCACTAAAACATCTATTAGAAAGCTGCAGCTGATTCAGAACGCTGCTGCTCGAGTCCTCACTAACACTAAGAAAGTGGATCACATCACTCCAGTTCTGAAGTCTTTACACTGGCTTCCTGTGTGTCAAAGAATAGATTTCAAAATACTGCTGCTGGTTTATAAAGCACTGAATGGTTTAGGCCCAAAATACATTTCTGACCTACTGCTAATTTATGAACCATCCAGATCTCTCAGGTCTTCAGGGACTGGTCAGCTTTCTGTCCCCAGAGTCAGAACTAAACATGGTAAAGCAGCGTTCAGTTATTATGCTCCAAATAATATCCAAACAAACTCCCAGAAACCTGCAGGTCCGCTGCAACTCTGACTACTTTTAAATCCAGGCTAAAGACTTTTCTTTTTGTCGCTGCTTTTAATTGAGCTATTCACATCTTAAACTGCACTGTAAACTTTTATTTATGTATTTTTTCTTTTAATGTTTATTTTATTATCTTATGCTTTTTAATGACTGATTTTAAATGCCATTTTCTTAATGTCTTTTATTTTTGTAAAGCACTTTGAATTACCCTGTGTTGAAAGGTGCTATATAAATAAACTTGCCTTGCCGCCTTGCCGCCTTGCCTCCAGGATGTGAAATACTGGATGGCAAAAAACTGTCTTAATTTGAACGATAACAAGACAGAAGTGATTGTTTCTGGTCACCCTATCACGATGGGGCCATTGACGTCAAACATTCATGCATGCCAGAAATCTTTAAAACAAACTGCACTCTTGTGCTCAGATATATAGTGTATGTATATGCCCTGCACTCCAGCTTCATCCCTTCTCTTCACTATGGACATAGATGAATGCACCTGGTAAAAAAACAAAACAAACGCACCCACAATGATGCAAGGATAATTTTCCAACACTATAACTGCCGTTTTATTGGTTGGAACGCAGGAAATCTGCAAACATTCATATATCTAGGAGCAAGCATCAAAATATCTGAGAGCAAGCATGCAGTTTAAGTAAAAGCAGGGCTTATTTGTGTGAGGGCATGAATGGTTTTGAATAGAAGCTTTACAACATTTGAACATGAAAAGAAGGAGTCATGCTCTCAAATTCAAAAACACACTTCTGGAAAAAGACAGAAAAAAAGCTACATGCTATAGCATCCCTCCACTGGTTACCTGTTAAATGCAGATTTGTGATTACTTTTTTTTGTAATGCTTTATAAAGTCATACAGGAGATGACACATCTGTATATTACCGGACTTCTTTGTCCCTACTCCAATTCAGGCTTCTTAAATCCTCAGTAAAGTTGCTTTTAGACGTGTCACCATCTCTTTGACACTTCTAAAACAAACTTAAAGATGTACATATTTTCCATCGTCTTCAATGGTTTTACTTAGTGCCTTTCATCTTCCCATCGCTATCTATTGTTGAAATTGTTTCTCTGGTGGTTACGTTTTACCACACTCAACACTCAAATCGGCTCTGGAAATTTAACTCAAACCCCCACATTGTTCAGGTGTCCAATGTGTTTCTCTAAGGAGTGTCAGAGGCCTAACAGTGACTCTGCTCCCTCAGTCCAGGATATGCATCCTGTGGTGTATCTTTCATAAAAGCTCTGATCTGCTTTGCCCGCTAATTTGTTTGTGTAGTGTCAATAAAGTCTTGTCAGCCCTGATATAACACTTTCAATGCAGAACATGTCAAGTGAAACAATATAGTATGTATTAAGTTAAGTAATTTAACTAAATATTACTATTTAATTATTGCTGGAGTATGCAATTCAATGTAAATTAATATGCTTAAATTAATTAATAATAAATTATAAATTAATAAGGCACTTTATCATTTTCAGGTGAATATCTTATCTTATAATCCTACTTCTATCCTAGCCTTTTCTTTTTCTTGTCATTCTACATGGATGAAGCCGACCCTGAGCAGTGGAATAGGTCCCGTGGGCTCAGAGTCTTCTAGTCACAAAGCAGACTTGAAGTGTTCCCTCCCAGACCCTTCAGACCGGACAACACACACATTAACTATCTGTTCATGTGGTCACCAACACTTTTTTTCTGAAATCCAGTTGAAGCGTTGTAAGTTGTAAGTATTTCTAAATAGGACATCATTTTTGGACTTTTGGGACCACAAATCTACTATTGTACAAAAACTCTTGTTAAATTCTAAACTCATATGTCAATACTCAAGTCATGTAAGTCAGATGTTTGTGTGCAAAAGTCCAACAATTAAGGGTATTGATCCTTCATTTATTTTTGACTTACAGCGGATTAACATTTCAGTTCCACAAATATGTTTTCCAAACAGAGCTGCTCAGGTGAGAATGTGAGCAGAGCATCGGAGCAGCTGCTTACAATGATAAGGCATTGGCTCTAAAACAACTTAACATAAATCCTACACTCAGGAGGGTTGAACGTGTGTGTGTGTGTGTGCGTGTGTGTGTGTGCGTGCGTGCGTGCGTGCGTGTGTGTGTGCTGGTTCCCAGCTCCAGGAGTCCTGTTTGCTGACCTGTTTTTCTCTTTCATAACTCCACACTGTTACCTGGAGACGTTGAAAGGTCAGTGATATTTCCCCGCATTAGTAAGGGAAAGGTAGTTTAAGTGAACATCCTTGTACTAAGACTTCTAAGACTACATATTCTGTTCCACCCCGAGCCTAACAAAGACCTGAATGGAGGATGTGTGTTGTGTGACGCTGCCCTGCCCAAAGATGTCACACTGGGAGTGTTTGTCTGCGACTTGGCATAGTTTCCATGTCCTATATTCGATGACCTTTTATCTCAAAAGTCCTGGGCAAATACTCAGGGTTGGGAAGTAAACTGGAAGCAGGATGTGGTCACAGCCTGGATGTGTGCAGCTGATCGGCTTCTCACACAGCGGCTTGATTGAATTAAAACATCCTCGATGTGGTAAAGCACATGAGTGCTGCGGGGACTCAGACAATACCCTGAACATTATAATCTTATCAAAAATTGTCTTGCCTTAAAAGCTACAATATGCAGGAAAACATATTTAAAGGTAATTCTTGATTTACAGGAACTACTATATACATATATATTTTTATATACTATTTCCTTGAAATAAACTAAATGTGTAATCTTAGAAAAGGTTCTGTTTTTGGTTCAGTCAAATGAAATGCTAACTTATTCATTCAGTAAACATCTCACATTTCATGAACATTAAATATGGGAGGACACGTGAAAAATATAGTTTCTAATCATACATTAATTTGTATTAGGTTTAAATAGATCTGTTTTTTTTATCAAACTCAAATAACAATAATAAGAACACTGTTATTGAAAATTGAAAGAGCCACTCCCGGTATAAGTTTAACTGTTGCTTCACAAAGAATTTGAACCAGAGGGTGGGTGCAATATTCTGTCCTCTCTGATGGAGTTTTGTATGACAACGAAAATGTGGGGAAAAAATCAGCTTAGCAGGAAACAGGAACACAAAGGTCTTATTGTTATTATACGATAATTACTTTCTATAATAGTACATTTATGATGTTTGGTGAAAGTGCAGTTTAATATCAACCAGGATCAAAACAATGATTCAGAATCCAAGGTTGAATTAACAGTGCATTCAGCATCACATGTAATATGTATGCTGCTTATTTGTTATTACATGATATACATCTAAAGAAAGTCCAATTGTCCCAGACTCAGCCCTAAACATGTCCTCCATGTGATGTACCTCTGCTCTCTGATGAGCCTTCAGCTACTACAGAGCTGTAGAGTAAGCACCTCAAACAAATTGACCAATCGGAATTGAATATTAAACTAAGCCATGTAATAATTTATTTTGAATCAATTAAAACGGGGTTTATTGTAGACATTTGATTTCAAAGGGTGGACTTCTCACATTGACAGATCCTCACACTCACACACTGTGCATAGAAAACAAGACATACTCAGCCTGCAGTACTGTATGATCTTTATTAAAGAGATATATGTGGCTTTATAATTGTATCAGCCCTAAGACATGAGACATAAATAGAGGAAAATGTATGCAGAAGATGCCTGGTTTTGGCCTTATCTCCTGCGTCGGCGAGAGCCGGCAGCTGGAGCAGAGGTCTGCCCGCGGCGCACCACAGAGCAGTCGGTGTCCAGGCAGGCGCAGGTCTCGATGTGGGTGTAGCTGTAGCTGATCTCTGTGCTGTCGGGGCAGGAGAGCTGGATCTGCCTCTCAGACGTAGCCACCTCCTGGCAGCAGGAGCAGGTGTGCTGCAGAGCTCGCATTTTGGTAGAGTAACTGAGGAGAGAGTGGAACCACGTGTGAAGATAAAGGTGACAGCAAAAAAGCTAAATAATGTAATATTATATACGTACATGTAATATATTTAATGATCAGTGCACTACTCTAAGCTTCATCAGAGGCAATAACAATGATGATGTCATAGCGAAAGTACAAAGCCTGAGATTATTATTACTTAAAGAACAAAACCTCAGCTCAAAACTCTAAACACATGTTCAGCTCTGCAATAAGTTTGCAAAACACTGCACACGGTTCTCTAAGTAAGAAAACCTGACAAATTCACTTGTTTGCAGTTTTTTTTCCTCAAAGTTTCCTTTCACTTTACTATTGATTTGACAGAGTCATCATTTTTGTTTACACAACCGTATCTATGTGGTGTGCTTGAATGTTGCACCAAAGAAAAAATAATAACAGGGTGTTTCTGCACATATTTCTGTAGACCCGAACAATCTTTATAGCCAACATTCTCTACAGCAGGGGTCTCCAACCTTTCTCCACCTGAGAGCTACTTTGAAAAAATGAAAGTGGCCAAGAGCTACTTGCATCACATCGCTTACATGTATTCACATAGCACTCATCAGCTGAATTAAGCTACTTTTGTACACGTGTGAAATTGCAATACCTAAAGCTTATCAAAAATCTTAACTTCACATCAAGGTTCCAGAAAATGACAATTTCTCACATATTATTATGGACATGTATGTGAATCTTCAGTGAAGTACTTATATTTCACTGAAGATTCACATACATGTCCAAGAGAAAAATATATTTGTTTCACTTCTTCACGTAGTAAATACATCGCCTTAATCACCACCGTACAAGCATCTTATGGCACATGTGTAAAATAAGTGCATTCACTCTTTTTCACAGTCAGTGAGATGACTGGCACCGCACGGAGTCCACCATAGAGGGGTCTGCTGGAGTGTACCCACTTATTGGGCATTTCCACCATGGCGCGGAGCGCGGTTTAAGCGTGCCGGTCCCGTTTTTGGTTGCGTTTCCACTTGGCCTAGTTCCGGCCCGAGGCTACTTTTTCACCTTTTTTCTGGCCCGACAAAATCGTGGTTCTACAAACAGACTGAGTGGGGCTGAGCATGCTAAACTAGAGAGAGAATCGCTGGCAAGGGGGCTACAACTACAACAAGATGAACATATTTGACCGTGATTGAATTGTAATACACGTTTCAATATGATGCCGAGGTAACAACATACTGATACCGGTTAGTAAAAACCATGAATTAATGCTTTGACAAGTCTGCAGACAGACGGCAGGCGAAAAACCTTTTAAAATGCGTGATGCATCTTCTTATTACAGACACATGCATTTCCAAACATTTGGACTACCTATGTTGTAAATGTATTATCTCTTCGATTTAAACACGGCATCTATTGCACGTCTGTCCGTCCTGGGAGAGGGATCCCTCCTCTGTTGCTCTCCCTGAGGTTTCTCCCATGTTCCCTTTAAACTGTGGGTTTTTCTCTGGAAGTGTTTCCTTGTACGATGTGAGGGTCAAAGGCAGTGGTTCTCAAACTTTTTCTGTCAGGCCCCCCCTTTGGAGAAAAAAAAAGTCGGGCCCCCCCAACACAAATAGTCAGGCTCAGTGGTGGCGCCAGAGATTCATTTTGGGGTGCTGCGGGGTAGCTTGACGTTTCATAGAGGGTGCTCAAACATTTAGGGTTTCCCATTAATGTACCGGGCGCAACAGTGGAATGTTCTACTGCAACACTCCCCACACAGATACACAGTGTACCCGCGACTGTTACAATGAAGGCTCGACAATCAGCTCACGGCATATAGGTGTAAGCAGGGGTAAAGTACTATTTTTATAGGTGGTGAGTGGACCTCACATAGGGGGGTCCGGGGGCAAGCTCCCCCGGGAAGATTTATTTTTAAATATTGGAGTTAAAAGCATCAATCTGGTGCACTTTGAGAGCAACATGAAGAGTTCTATGGATACTTCTCTCAACACCCATTTGAAACACAACTGTAATCAGATGTTCTTTTTCTTTATGGATATTTACAAATCACCCTTTTAAACTTTATTCTTGTTTTACTGTCATATAGTATTTCATACCTGTTTTTCATTTATTCTCTTATTTTTTTATAACTATAATGATCATATAAACGTGTGCCTCGGAAATAATTGTTTACATTAATGGTGACCAAAACGTTTGAGACCCACTGAGATAACACAGAGAGTCCTTTAGCTCACTGCGCCTCTCAGTCTGACAGGAGAGGACTCTCCTCCACTTTGTTGTGTGCACTCCTTATATCCTATATCCTAGCCTCCCTATATCTGTGTGTGAAATTGTTCCATCCTGAAAAACTCAAAACTAATGCTTCTGCAGTCCCTGAATTGTGTTTAGTGTTTTGAGAAAATAAGTTTCCAAAAAACGTGTTTTATCAATTGAAAAAAATGTACTATTATTTGTACCCATCCTGGGACAATGACATGAGGGGGACTTACAAGGTGAAGGTTCCACATGCTCCGGCGCAGGACGTGACATTGACAACCTCTTTGGAGTTGCATCCCTGGCTCTCCACGGTCACAGCAGTGCTGCTCACACTGCAGGGCTGACCTCTGTGAATACCTGAGGCAGGACAGAGGAAGGATGAGATATTTCTATCTGACCTGGTTTACACATTCATAGCAGCTGTATACCCTGGAGGCTACTTCTCCTGCTTTGATGGTAGCAGGTCATGGTTGAAAAGTATTTTCTTTTAGTAAGACAAATCTCTTTGTTCAACATGAGTACTTATGTGAGCTCCTAGCTGTCAGGTAACTGCCCTGGATCAATACCAACACTAGTTGTTGAATGGCCTGCTGATCACAATGCTTCTGAATGGTTCAATCATAAGTTGACATCAATGTGAAGCAGAGAGAAAGGAGAGCCGGCTAAATAGTGTGCAGGTTCATGAAAGCAATACATACAGGTGTGGCAGCATCCGCCTGGAGCGACGGTCTCAGTTCCCTGCAGGAGACACACAATCAGATCACATCAGTATACTGCTGCTTCTCGTGTGTGTGTGTGTGTGTGTGTGTGTGTGTGTGTGTGTGTGTGTGTGTGTGTGTGTGTGTGTGTGTGTGTGTGTGTGTGTGTGTGTGTGTGTGTGTGTGTGTGTGTGTGTGTGTGTGTGTGTGTGTGTGTGTGTGTGTGTGTGTGTGTGTGTGTGTGTGTGTGTGTGTGTCAGTTACCGGTATGCATTCTGCTGGGTCGTAGGGAGGACACATGGTCTTGGCCTCAACAGTAATGAAGTGATTAGCAATCTTCACACACTCAAACTTCACACAGGGGTTCCCAGCGGGACTCCAAACGGTTCCAGGCTAAGGAATAAAATCAAATAATTGTATTTTTTGTAAAACAGTCGTCTCTCAACGAGTGCTTCATCAGAGTCATCTGATCTTCATATGTGGAATGTTGCCTTGTCTGCTCTTTCTTTCAATGTGTGTGTGTCATGGAATAAAGATCTAGTGGCATGACCGGAAAAACGTGAAGAGATGTCACACCAGGGGTTATGTTTGTTTATTTAAGTTTTTACGCTAAATATATTGCTAAATATATTGCTAAATATATTCCAAAACACAGCATGGTTGGCATTAACCAAAAGCAAACAAAAAATGAATGTTGATGACGTCACAGAATCATCACATCTAACCTCTTTCCCTCTCTCTCTCCGAACGGACAGCGCATGCACACACACAGATACTAACCTTTAATGCGTGTGTGGAGTTGGGAAATGCGACAACGCAGCCGACCTGGACACAATGTCCACAGCACTGAGCAGGGCTGACCTGGTACTCATAACCCTGAACAGAAACACAAAGACTCATTTAGCACAGAAAAACAATTAACATAATACAAGCTGCTGGAGATCTGATATTAACATCTGAAAATGTGCAGTATGAGAACATCGCAATTTGGATTCAGGCTTGACATTCGTAGTCTGTTTGGTTACAGTATTGCTAACTTTTTAATAAGTTGTATTAAATATTTACAGTGGCAGTAAATATCAAAACTAAAGCTTGGGCAAATACAGAACACTTAACCTTGTCTATGTGTGTGGCTGGTGTGAAGACAAATGGGTGTCCTAGCACAAGTCATGAAAATGGCCTATAACTGGATTCACTTTGTGTCCTAGATGGTTTTAAATCAAATGTGGAAGTGTTCTGTTTTTCTTTTGCTTATCCCATATGTTATGATTGAAGCTACAATCAAAGCAGAACAGAAAAGTCCACTTCAGAGCTCAGTTCTTATGGGCACTAATGTGGATTGAAAAATGACAATTCTTTATGACAAACAGTGCTTTCCTTTACCGTTGAAAAAAGAAGATAAATGTTTCTTGGATAGAATGTGATTAATTATCATAATTAATGTCATAGAACCTAGGTAGCATGAACTTAAAAACAAATATGTATGAGGGAGCGATGTGGGTCAAATATCCAAGAGGGCTCCAGATTCCATCACCCCGAAATAAAGTTGGCCAAAACTATAGACGCGTTCACACCAAGTACTTCTCCCATAAAGGTTCCTGAGAACTCTTTAGTTCTCATGAACTAAGTACAGATCGCGTTCACACCGGAAATTAGTCCCTGGGGTGGGATTAGGCAAATGAAGCCGCTGACATCACTTCTTCTTCTTCTGCTTTGGGTTTACTGGCAGGCTGCAAACCACTCCACGGCGTATACTGCCACCCGAAGTCCCCGGCCGGAAGTCCCCGGAGTTGGGGACTGGCTTCAGTAGAAGCTGCTGGGGCTCCCAGCAGCTTCTACTGAAGCCTTCCGAGTAAATCGCCAGAACGCCGACACCTCCTCATCTCCACCGCTCCCATGTTTTATTTTGTGTTGCCATAAGTTAGTCTCTCTGCGTTTCTGCGCTGGGCTAATGCTAATAATGCTAATGCAAGGATAATAAAATGGCGGCTTCACAAAACTTTTTGGGAGTTTGACGGGGCGTGGTTTGCAATCCGCCCAGCCAATCAGACACAGGAACCTTTTTCTCCCACGAAAGTCCCTGCTCTCTAGCAGGTACTGAAAAGGGGGTAAAAAAGGTTCTCTAGAACTAATTTAGTTCCTGGGACGTGAACGCAACTAAATCGTAGTTCTCAGGAACCTTTGTGGGAAAAGTACTTGGTGTGAACGCGCCTAATTACTTAAGTCAGTTAAGGAAACACATAACTGTATGGTCTGGCAACGACACAGCCTACCAGCAAACACTGTGCACAGTTAAAAACATGTCAACAATTGATTGGATGTTGAACATCTTACCACAGGGCAGTGTGTGTCACATGGTAATGGCTGACAGTCTATGATGTTCAGGTGGCTGCTGGCATTTGTCCGGGAACTACATATGCACGTCTCACATGACTTCATGGGCACTAAGTCTCCAACCTGGGTAGACAGGGGGAGCAGTCAGCAAGAAGACATTTCCTCTCTTATGCAGTCCTCAGTAATACACATATAGTTATACGTTCATACCTCCAAAGTTAATTACTGTGTTGTTGGGTTGTGTTTTATAAGTGTCAACAAACATATGTTCACAATTGACCTCTGTATCGATGGAAAGAGGACTCAAACATGAACCAGCTCCTCGTTGATATTTTATGGCTTATGAATTCAACTTTGCATTTGTAAGAGAGACTGCATTATGACGCAAGACATTCATAGATTCACTTAATCCAAATGTCCAGTGGCTTTCTATGTATTTGGTTTAAACAGATCTAGTGCACATGTGTTTAGAAATAATGCACTTTTTGTTATTTAATATACTTTAAATACTGGAACATGAGGCAAAGAAACCTTTTCCTGGATTAATTGGCAGATCTCACACGATAAGACACAACAATTCCCACCTAGATTTGTCTAAATGTTGCATCATTTTTGTATTTTAAAAGCTAAACATTAGTATATAGGCAGTACAGCAACAACCACCATACGTGTCCCACACTACTGCTACTTAGTAGGTCTAAAAATGTTCTTGATGTTATATGGCAATAAAAAGATGACACAGTCTTCTATGTTCTAAACGAAGCCATCTTGTAATCTTTGATGATGATGTATTCTATTCCCATCACATCATGTTAACATGTGGGATCTCACCTGATATGCAAGGTTGTTGAAAACACACACATCCGGAATGGGCACTGTGAAGGAAAAATACCAATTAAATTCAGATTAATTCTGATATAAAAATCCTAGTGAAAATCAACCTGGTTATTGAGTGAAAGGATGGACCAGCATGGCTCACTCACCGCAGGACGAACAGCAGACTCCCACAGTGGTGTGGAGAGTATAACCCACAGGACAGGGCGGCACAACCCCAGGGCACTGCTTCACATCGCACTCTGTTTAAACACAAGCCAATAACATAAGATTCATCTTTACTCTATACATCAAAAACATCCTTATCCTAATCAGAACAGGCAAGAAAAGACCATGGTTTGGTCATTTTTGGTCCTCCATTACAATTAACATACGTACAATTCTCTAGGTTGTTATCTCACTTTGAACATGGCTTCCTGCAAACACCCTGCCATACATGATCTAGTGAAACCTTAGTTCATCCTGACTCTAGCTAATTTGAAACAACCACTGCATACATTCTGGAAGCATCAGATGTTTTGTTTTCTGGATCTGTCTAACACACATGGTTCCTTCCTGCACAGAGTCCTAGCTGCCTACATTACTCATCTGAAAGGCCATCCTTGGGTTCAACGTAAAAGGGACAAACACAACGTGAATACACTTCTTGCTGCTCACTTACCACACTTATCCTCTTGACAGCAGCCAACAGTATTATTGACTTTAACCTGACCCGGCTCCTTACAGCTGACAGGTGGCGGTGCTGGACAGGACACGTGACTGCATGTGACCTTCAGGGTGTCCTCCTTACAAATACACACGTTACAGTCTTCTGTCCACGTAGAATTGGCCTGAGGACACAATGTTAAGGTAAGTGTAAGGTATGTGGCAGGAGGCATAGTATTATCAAAGGGTTAAGAAAAAGGGTCTGGCATTGTTGAAAAAATATTTACCTCTATCCATTTTCCATTTGCCAGTCGACATATTTCTGTTAGGAGGGAAATAGAATGAATAAAGTAATATACAATCATTTGTAGTTTGGCCAGCCAGCCTCAGGAGATAAGGCTAGTAAAAACTGAGTGTGTTCAACATCCTCATATCTTTCCTAACCTTATGTTCAAACTTCATATTCCAAATGATGATGAACCGTTCAAACGTAACCCATTGCCTACGCAGGTTGCTTTCAGTTGGCATGCTCTGTATTTAAATTGGCTAAGATCTAATATCACAGCTTTACTGTGCTGAATCACTGCTTGTCTACTTTCACTTGAAGTTGAATATGTTGGTTTGCATAAACCAAAAGAGGTTAAGCTAAAAACCTGTATATGTGTGCAGGTTATTAATTATAAGGAAAAGTTTGGCAGTTCTGTGATACAGTAGAAAATTAAAGACATTTTTAATACATTTCAGAATACCTTTAGAATGTCAGCGACAGTACGGCAAAAGTAATGGTAAAAGACTTTAAGGTGAAAGATAAGGATAAGAAACACAGGTGGTCTCAGATCAGGTAGAAACCTGGCAGAAGGGCCTTAAAGTTAGTTTCCCTTACATCCTAATTGTTCTACAGCACACAAACAAAAACAGTCAGATAAAAATACAGTTCATTAATGAATGCGAGATTGCCTTTACTGCTTTTGCCATCTGCCCTTACCACAGGTAGGAACACATTCATCAGAGGCGGAGGAGAGGAGGTTGGTGCCACTGGGGCAGAAGCAACCCTCCATCTTCACACTATCCATCTCACTGAACTCATTGACAGTCTCGATAAACTTCTGGTTGTACCTGCAGAAACAACAACAACAACATATTGTGTGAGAGCCAATGTTGTATGTGAGTCAAAGCATAAATGAATGTTGATGGATTGACGATGAGAGTTGGTGAATGTCTGTACCAGAGATCACAGGTAGGCTCCACCGGAGGGCCACAGGGCTGACACACTTTGGGACTTGGACATGTATATACTATGAGAGACGAAGACAGAATAAACATCATGCTTTTTAACGTCAAGGTCATTGCTTTGATGTTGTTATAGTGCCTGTATAACATAATCTAGTTGCATACCACACTGTCCTTTGGTGGAATTCCTCCAGTCGATGCATATTCCAGCCAAAGCGCAGACTTCGGCGTAAATTTGTAAGCTGATGCAGCCAACGTGATTAATGTGCACGTGACAAACGTCAAACTCACAGGCCTCCACAGAAGGACGGTAGTCAACGACCTTGTGGCAAGCTTCAAATACACTGGGGAGTATGAGATTTATAGTCAGAATGGACACACGCTGAATACATTGACAGAAGAGTCAGTTATCAGTGTTCTTTCATATAAAGACTGTACTTACCTACAATAAGTGAAAGAATTTGTAAAATCTCAAAATCATCAGCTGAAATGTATTATTAAAACTAAGCAATGTTAAATCTGATGTTACTGACGATTCGAGTTATAGATGACATGTTTTCCTATTTCCCTCCTACCTGCTCTTGATGATCTCACAGATGCTTGTATTGCAGGTATCGGGCGTAGGAGTTGGTTTTGGTGTGGGAGGAGGTTGTTTACAGCTGCTGCCGTTAGTATGCCACTCGTGTGCCATATTAGGACATGAAGAATCAATTTGGCCACTGGGCAACATGCAGTCATCTGTCCGGTTGTTATCACATGTGCCTGGAGAAACCCTCATCATTATCAATCACACTGATGGCAGAATGTGTCTAATAGGTACAATAGATTGCATCTTTTGTAAGTATTAAAATATTCAACCTCTGTAGATATGAAACATGTCCATCATCGACTGCTTTCAAAAGTCTACATACATTGAGATGCTTTTTATTTAAACTGCAGGACTTACCACACTGTCCCCAGGTGTTGTTGCCAAATTGACTATAGGGCAGGGTGATGCTGAATATGAGCCCTGAGAAGATGATCTTGGCATGGATTTTAGGGATGACAAGCACTGTATCAATACCAGTGGTGGTCATACGGAAGTCACCGTTCTGGTATGCAGGACTTACATGCCTGTCATTGACGGAAATCTAAAACAAAAAGCAGAAATTGCAATTTGTAAGGGTCAATGCATTTGATAATTTTATAAATAAGGATCAAATCAATTCTGTAAGGTTCACACCTTACGACGAAGGGAACACAAAAGGGTTGAAGCTAAGATAATCACTAGTTTAAATTCAAAGGAAGAAAGTTAATAGTTGCTTTGAATTACCTGATTTTTAAACATGCCATTTATATCCTTTTGCGTTATAAAGATCTTGTAGCTTTTGTAGAAGACTGTGATGGACTGAGGACAGGACAAGCAATCAGCTGCTCCACAATAGTAGTTGTCAATCATAACACTGAAGTCATATTTGGGCGAGATCTCTTTCACCAGCCAGTAGGAACAGTTGCCTTGAAAACCATAGTAGGTTCCATCGAATGTGACATAATGGGGATCCCCCCACCCGTAGCAGATACCTTCACACAAAAAATATATTTCAGTTTTTTTATGACATTTCACGCAATTGTTGAAACAATATAAGTCAAGAATATAGAGAAAGAAAAGAAGATAAAAGATTGTTTTAGGTAAAATGCTTTTACATGTTCAACCTTAGGATTTTTCAACAAGCAACATTTGAGCAGGTCAGACTTACATTGACATTCATAGTGGGGGCAGCATCCATCATCATCCAGCACTTGAATTGCAGCAAATTTATTTGCACAGACTACAGGCTTTTGAGTAGGGCACGGTCTGTGGTCCAGGGACACGCTGCCATTTAGACACGTTGCACTTGTACAGTTACTCACAATCCAACTTTCACCATTCTGTGAGGATAATTAAAGATTGGTGTTCAAAAATAGAGATGAGTGGTTTTAATGCATTAATAACAATCAAAGGATTTAACACCTGGTTCCATTTATCAGCCGATTAAGTGAGTGCTATCAGTGGTCTTCAGCTTTATAAATGCAGGTCAGAAGGGGCCTGCTAAAACAACTAGAAGGCAGTACTGATCATGTTTCAGCACGTTTTTTCACCAAAGGATTGAATAAAAGAAGACAACACGTATAGCAACAGTAGCAATTATGACAGGAGCAGAGGCTATAGTCAGTTGCATAGTATATCAGCTAGAAAACTCCATAAGGGAGGGATGGGACACAAAACAAAGGATGTTGCTATTTAAACTAAGATCACATTTTCTTCCTAAACTTAACCAAGTAGTTGTGCTGACTAAACCTAAATAATTTGTCAGAAAAGTAGGTATAACAATTAATAATGCACATGTCATTATCTGACAACAGTTTGTGGGTTGAACAATTGTGTATAAAAAAACAAAAACATTTGTGTATGGAATATAAATCAAGAATTACCTGTTTTAGACCTTGAAGTGTTAAACAAACCACAGGATATGTATGACATGGCTGTCCTATGGTTACTACATGACAGGTCTCATTGCAGTACCCTGTGTAACAGTAGCCATCATGGTCTGTCTCATTGTATACTTTGGAGCCTGAAAATGAGACACAGCAGGTTCGTGAAAAGGAATCACATAATGTTATATCCAGAGTTCGGAGGGTTACCCTGAATCTATATTCTCTTAAAATGATTAGTTAAATGTTAAACAAGTTGAATTAATAACCTTATTTAAGTATCACAATATAAAAGTTATGTACCTGATTACTTTCAGTTACTTTTGGATTACCTCAATATGAAATGCAATGCCATCACCATGCAAACACTAAGATGGCTTTTACTTGAACGTATCATGTAAAATCAAATGTAAACTTAGAAAAGAAGAAACCAAATTATTCCTTAAATAAAATGTGTCCTCTTTGATTAAAGGATAGGCCTACAGAATACTATAGTTGAATTAAAATCAAACACAGTATTTTTGTTTAATAAATCAGATTTCCACCCACCGCATTTAAAAAAAGAGATTTAGAAAAGAGAGACTAAATGAAAAGATAAAATAAGATCCAGTCTTCCTATGATCTAATTATCTTATTTTCAAATGTATTGTTACATTGTAATCCTGCTACTAATCTCCATTATTTGTATGTTAATATAATTGAATACAGTTACTCTTTTTTTATCCTCTATTCATTACGCAGATGTATTCAGATACTGTGCATCCAAAAAAGACATGCACTCTTTGTTATTAATTTACCTCATTAGACTTACATTTGTCTTATAATAAACAAACTACTGAAAATAGGATTGTAAATGCCAAGCTGTGACAACATTTATCAAAATGCAACTGTGCCTTTGAGCGGACAAACAACTAGCTAGCATGCTAACATACATATGATCCATATTTATTATGGTGAAAGACGTTCTGTTTTCCCTAAACTCGTTGTACCAATGTCACTGGAGTTTGTTTCAGCAACAACAATGAATCTGCATGTTTGGTTTATTGTTCTAAAAATAATTTAGTATAGGATTATTTGGTACATGCCAAAACATATCTTATGTAGTATAGGCCTTTTTGTTATATTTGTGTTTTTATATCACATCACACTGGTGTATTAAATTGATGTGACCCATTTTCAAGATAAATCGGTTATTATTAACAGTACTTACCAGCAGGAAATGTTGTACCATTATGAAAACATTGGCAGTGTACAATTATCGTAGTGGAAGGAGTTGAGGGTGTTGTAGTTGTTACTGTGGTGGAGGGAGTTGAGGGTGTAGTAGTTGTTACTGTGGTGGAGGGAGTTGAGGGTGTAGTAGTTGTTACTGTGGTGGAGGGAGTTGAGGGTGTAGTAGTTGTTACTGTGGTGGAGGGAGTTGAGGGTGTTGTAGTTGTTCCTGTAGTTGAGGGTGTTGTAGTTGTTACTGTGGTGGAGGGAGTTGAGGGTGTTGTAGTTGTTACTGTGGTGGAGGGCATTGAGGTTGTAGTTAGTCCTGTAGTGGAAGGTGTTTGACACCCACAGCATTTAAATCTAATCTCATAATCAAAACATTGTTGCTGAAGCCCCTGTTGTTTGTTGTTGCAAATGAAACCAACATCTTTGTTGCAAGTCACAGTTTGTCCCATCTCTGACATGGGAAGACCTGGGTAAAGAACAGATCTACACTGGACTTCTTCAGGAGCTGAGCATATATGATACCCATCAGATATTATCTTCTGGATTGATTCATCATCTCCACCATTTGGGCCTCTGGTTGGCTCTCCCAGATTGATCCATTCCGACCAACCACATGTCATATCATGTCCACCAGGACAAGGTGCAGTTGTAGTTGGCTGAGATGTTGTTGTTTCAGTTGTGGTGGAAGGTGTAGTGGTGATTGTAGTTGAAGGTGTCAAGGTTGGAACTGTGGTGGAAGGCGTTGAGGGTGTAGTAGGTCCTGTAGTGGAAGGTGTTTGACACCCACAGCATTTAAATCTAATCTCATAATCAAAACATTGCTGCTGAAGCCCCTGTTGTTTGTTGTTGCAAATGAAACCAACATCTTTGTTGCAAGTCACAGTTTGTCCCATCTCTGACATGGGAAGACCTGGGTAAAGAACAGATCTACACTGGACTTCTTCAGGAGCTGAGCATATATGATAACCATCAGATATTATCTTCTGGATTGATTCATCATCTCCACCATTTGGGCCTGTGGTTGGCTCTCCCAGATTGATCCATTCCGACCAACCACATGTCATATCATGTCCACCAGGACAAGGTGCAGTTGTAGTTGGCTGAGATGTTGTTGTTTCAGATGTGGTGGAAGGTGTTGTGGTGATTGTAGTTGAAGGTTTTGAGGTTGGAACTGTAGTGGAAGGTGTTGAGGGTGTAGTAGGTCCTGTAGTGGAAGGTGTTTGACACCCACAGCATTTAAATCTAATCTCATAATCAAAACATTGTTGCTGAAGCCCCTGTTGTTTGTTGTTGCAAATGAAACCAACATCTTTGTTGCAAGTCACAGTTTGTCCCATCTCTGACATGGGAAGACCTGGGTAAAGAACAGATCTACACTGGACTTCTTCAGGAGCTGAGCATATATGATAACCATCAGATATTATCTTCTGGATTGATTCATCATCTCCACCATTTGGGCCTGTGGTTGGCTCTCCCAGATTGATCCATTCCGACCAACCACATGTCATATCATGTCCACCAGGACAAGGGTGCAGTTGTAGTTGGCTGAGATGTTGTTGTTTCAGTTGTGGTAGAAGGTGTAGTGGTGATTGTAGTTGAAGGTGTCAAGGTTGGAACTGTAGTGGAAGGCGTTGAGGGTGTAGTAGGTCCTGTAGTGGAAGGTGTTTGACACCCACAGCATTTAAATCTAATCTCATAATCAAAACATTGTTGCTGAAGCCCCTGTTGTTTGTTGTTGCAAATGAAACCAACATCTTTGTTGCAAGTCACAGTTTGTCCCATCTCTGACATGGGAAGACCTGGGTAAAGAACAGATCTACACTGGACTTCTTCAGGAGCTGAGCATATATGATAACCATCAGATATTATCTTCTGGATTGATTCATCATCTCCACCATTTGGGCCTGTGGTTGGCTCTCCCAGATTGATCCATTCCGACCAACCACATGTCATATCATGTCCACCAGGACAAGGTGCAGTTGTAGTTGGCTGAGATGTTGTTGTTTCAGTTGTGGTGGAAGGTGTAGTGGTGATTGTAGTTGAAGGTGTCAAGGTTGGAACTGTAGTGGAAGGTGTTGAGGGTGTAGTAGGTCCTGTAGTGGAAGGTGTTTGACACCCACAGCATTTAAATCTAATCTCATAATCAAAACATTGTTGCTGAAGCCCCTGTTGTTTGTTGTTGCAAATGAAACCAACATCTTTGTTGCAAGTCACAGTTTGTCCCATCTCTGACATGGGAAGACCTGGGTAAAGAACAGATCTACACTGGACTTCTTCAGGAGCTGAGCATATATGATACCCATCAGAGATTATCTTCTGGATTGATTCATCATCTCCACCATTTGGGCCTCTGGTTGGCTCTCCCAGATTGATCCATTCTGACCAACCACATGTCATATCATGTCCACCAGGACAAGGTGCAGTTGTAGTTGGCTGAGATGTTGTTGTTTCAGTTGTGGTGGAAGGAGTAGTGGTGATTGTAGTTGAAGGTGTCAATGTTGGAAATGTAGTGGAAGGTGTTGAGGGTGTAGTAGGTCCTGTAGTGGAAGGTGTTTGACACCCACAGCATTTAAATCTAATCTCATAATCAAAACATTGTTGCTGAAGCCCCTGTTGTTTGTTGTTGCAAATGAAACCAACATCTTTGTTGCAAGTCACAGTTTGTCCCATCTCTGACATGGGAAGACCTGGGTAAAGAACAGATCTACACTGGACTTCTTCAGGAGCTGAGCATATATGATAACCATCAGAGATTATCTTCTGGATTGATTCATCATCTCCACCATTTGGGCCTGTGGTTGGCTCTCCCAGATTGATCCATTCTGACCAACCACATGTCATATCATGTCCACCAGGACAAGGTGCAGTTGTAGTTGGCTGAGATGTTGTTGTTTCAGTTGTGGTGGAAGGTGTAGTGGTGATTGTAGTTGAAGGTGTCAAGGTTGGAACTGTAGTGGAAGGTGTTGAGGGTGTAGTAGGTCCTGTAGTGGAAGGTGTTTGACACCCACAGCATTTAAATCTAATCTCATAATCAAAACATTGTTGCTGAAGCCCCTGTTGTTTGTTGTTGCAAATGAAACCAACATCTTTGTTGCAAGTCACAGTTTGTCCCATCTCTGACATGGGAAGACCTGGGTAAAGAACAGATCTACACTGGACTTCTTCAGGAGCTGAGCATATATGATACCCATCAGAGATTATCTTCTGGATTGATTCATCATCTCCACCATTTGGGCCTGTGGTTGGCTCTCCCAGATTGATCCATTCTGACCAACCACATGTCATATCATGTCCACCAGGACAAGGTGCAGTTGTAGTTGGCTGAGATGTTGTTGTTTCAGTTGTGGTGGAAGGTGTAGTGGTGATTGTAGTTGAAGGTGTCAAGGTTGGAACTGTAGTGGAAGGTGTTGAGGGTGTAGTAGGTCCTGTAGTGGAAGGTGTTTGACACCCACAGCATTTAAATCTAATCTCATAATCAAAACATTGTTGCTGAAGCCCCTGTTGTTTGTTGTTGCAAATGAAACCAACATCTTTGTTGCAAGTCACAGTTTGTCCCATCTCTGACATGGGAAGACCTGGGTAAAGAACAGATCTACACTGGACTTCTTCAGGAGCTGAGCATATATGATACCCATCAGAGATTATCTTCTGGATTGATTCATCATCTCCACCATTTGGGCCTGTGGTTGGCTCTCCCAGATTGATCCATTCCGACCAACCACATGTCATATCATGTCCACCAGGACAAGGTGCAGTTGTAGTTGGCTGAGATGTTGTTGTTTCAGTTGTGGTAGGAAGGTGTAGTGGTGATTGTAGTTGAAGGTGTCAAGGTTGGAACTGTAGTGGAAGGCGTTGAGGGTGTAGTAGGTCCTGTAGTGGAAGGTGTTTGACACCCACAGCATTTAAATCTAATCTCATAATCAAAACATTGTTGCTGAAGCCCCTGTTGTTTGTTGTTGCAAATGAAACCAACATATTTGTTGCAAGTCACAGTTTGTCCCATCTCTGACATGGGAAGACCTGGGTAAAGAACAGATCTACACTGGACTTCTTCAGGAGCTGAGCATATATGATAACCATCAGATATTATCTTCTGGATTGATTCATCATCTCCACCATTTGGGCCTGTGGTTGGCTCTCCCAGATTGATCCATTCCGACCAACCACATGTCATATCATGTCCACCAGGACAAGGTGCAGTTGTAGTTGGCTGAGATGTTGTTGTTTCAGTTGTGGTGGAAGGTGTAGTGGTGATTGTAGTTGAAGGTGTCAAGGTTGGAACTGTAGTGGAAGGTGTTGAGGGTGTAGTAGGTCCTGTAGTGGAATGTGTTTGACACCCACAGCATTTAAATCTAATCTCATAATCAAAACATTGTTGCTGAAGCCCCTGTTGTTTGTTGTTGCAAACGAAACCAACATCTTTGTTGCAAGTCACAGTTTGTCCCATCTCTGACATGGGAAGACCTGGGTAAAGAACAGATCTACACTGGACTTCTTCAGGAGCTGAGCATATATGATACCCATCAGAGATTATCTTCTGGATTGATTCATCATCTCCACCATTTGGGCCTGTGGTTGGCTCTCCCAGATTGATCCATTCCGACCAACCACATGTCATATCATGTCCACCAGGACAAGGTGCAGTTGTAGTTGGCTGAGATGTTGTTGTTTCAGTTGTGGTAGAAGGTGTAGTGGTGATTGTAGTTGAAGGTGTCAAGGTTGGAACTGTAGTGGAAGGCGTTGAGGGTGTAGTAGGTCCTGTAGTGGAAGGTGTTTGACACCCACAGCATTTAAATCTAATCTCATAATCAAAACATTGTTGCTGAAGCCCCTGTTGTTTGTTGTTGCAAATGAAACCAACATATTTGTTGCAAGTCACAGTTTGTCCCATCTCTGACATGGGAAGACCTGGGTAAAGAACAGATCTACACTGGACTTCTTCAGGAGCTGAGCATATATGATAACCATCAGATATTATCTTCTGGATTGATTCATCATCTCCACCATTTGGGCCTGTGGTTGGCTCTCCCAGATTGATCCATTCCGACCAACCACATGTCATATCATGTCCACCAGGACAAGGTGCAGTTGTAGTTGGCTGAGATGTTGTTGTTTCAGTTGTGGTGGAAGGTGTAGTGGTGATTGTAGTTGAAGGTGTCAAGGTTGGAACTGTAGTGGAAGGTGTTGAGGGTGTTGTATTTGTTACTGTGGTGGAAGTAGTAGAGGGTGTTGTAGTTGGTACTGTGGTGGAAGTAGTAGAGGGTGTTGTATTTGTTACTGTGGTGGAAGTAGTAGAGGGTGTTGTAGTTGTTACTGTGGTGGAAGGAGTAGATGGTTTCGTAGTTGTTTCTGTAGTTGAAGTAGTTGAGGGTGTTGTAGTTGTTACTTTGGTGGAAGTAGTTGAGGGTATTGTAGTTGTTACTGTGGTGGAAGGAGTTGAGGGTGTCGTAGTTGTTACTGCGGTGGAGGGAGTTGAGGGTGTCGTAGTTGTTACTGTGGTGGAAGGAGTTGAGGGTGTCGTAGTTGTTACTGTGGTGGAGGGAGTTGAGGGTGTCGTAGTTGTTACTGTGGTGGAAGGAGTTGAGGGTGTCGTAGTTGTTACTGTGGTGGAGGGAGTTGAGGGTGTTGTTGTTTCTCTTGTGGTAGTAGGCTTGGTGGTTGTAGTGGTAGGTGTTATTTGTGATGTTGTTGTGAAAGTAATAGTAGTTTGTGGTGTTGTGCTGCATTGAACTGTTCTGCAACATTCTACCCTTATTTCATAATTGAGACATATGGGAGGATACTGTAAATTGTTCTTACACAGGAGTCCTTGTTTATTACATGTCACTTGTTTGTAAAGGGGAACTGTTGGATATGCCTCAGCACGACATTCCACTGCCACTGGATCCTCGCAGATTTTAAATCCTTTCTGAATGATGTGTTTGATGGTTTCATTGTCTCCACCCCCATTACCATATTCAGGGTAGTCAGAACTTATCCATTTTGACCATTGGCATAACGTTTCCTGACAAGGTGTTTCTGTAACATGTTTGGTTGTAGGTATTATTGGGGGCGTTGTGGTTGAGATTGAAGGTGTGATAGAAGGAGTAGGCTTTGTTGGGCATGCACTATAGTTACAACACAGAACTCTGACTTGGAAGTTGAAGCACAAAGCCAGTGGTCCCGACTGGTCTTCATTTCTGCATGTGAGCCCCTTAGCCAGATCACATTGTACCACTTGTCCAACACTGTCAATGGAGACATTTGGGAATTTCTCAGCTCTGCATTGGATCTCGCTTGGCTTGGCACATATCTTGTGCCCTGCCTCTCTAATCTTGTCATAAGTTTCACTGTCTCCTCCTGGAGTTCCAAGAGTTGGGAAGCTAGTATCATACCATGGGGACCATTCACAGGGATTGCATGGGACTGTAACTGTATGGGGCTCTGTGGATATACATCAAAGTGGGCTGGTTATTTAGTATATCTAACATGATACAGCTAAATATGACTTCAGTTTTGAAAAAAAAGGATGTTGCGCATACCTGGTGTGGTTGTAAAAACAAAGGTGGCTGAAGACTGGCTTGCTGTAGATGTGCTTACAATGGGCATAGGTGTTGTTGATGTTGGTACTGGGCATAAATATGACCCCTTGTCAATGGTACCATTTGTCCCACACACTGCTATGAAGCAGTTACCATGCCCATCTGTTGTGTTATAGATGGTATTGCCAGGGTAATATGTTTTATTCAAATATGTGCAAGTACAGGCTGTAAAAAGATAATATGTTTTGTTAACATAGTTACTTTTACATTACATTGCTTTTTACTTGTTAGACGCCAATTCAAAGTGACTTACATACATTCAGTACTGTGGGCAATCCCCACAGGAGCAATTTGGGGTGAAGTGTCTTGCCCAGGGACACAACAACATGCTGACTGCAGTGGGACTCAAACTTGCTATCAGCGCACTAAGTTCAGCGCACTATTCCATTGAGCCACAGCCTCACAGTTACTTGACATATTTGTATATTTGTACAACCCTCAATCCCTCCAAACCTTTAGCATACCTTGGGCATCGAAAAAGCATTGGATGGTCGTTGAACTGCAGTTACTACAAGAAAAAAAACAGAAAATATTACTGACAATAATATTGTTTTCATTTAATTGGAACCTGCAACAAACCCATACATACTGGGACATGTATTATATACAAGACGTACCATGTATGACAGTTTTCGGTTGTTGGCACTGTGTCAGTATTATTATAGTATCTCCCCTCTTTATCGCGGCAGCCACATAGTTCTTTTGAAACACATGTCATAGTATCTTCATCAAAGTATGGCTGAGCAGGAGGACATTTTGGATAGCAACCTAATTAAAAACAAACAAATGGTCATGTTGGAATATTTGCCGATTCATGGGTACAACCAGATTAAGTGTTTTTGTGTACTTTAACCTGGCATTGTGGTTGAACGACAACTTTTAAATAAAGAACTTTTGAGAAATCCAGCCAATTTAAAGAGACAATGCGTTCAATCAGAAATCTTCAATCTTGAATGTGTTTTTGGGGTTAGGTCAAGTTAAAAAAAGTTGAACTTACCTTCAAGAGGAGGAATCTCTGGAGAGCAGCTGCCTGATGGATTCCTGCAGGTTTTCATACAAGAAGATCCGCATGGCTTGTAGTGCCATTCACATTCTCCAGGGGCATTGTAGTAATCACAGAAGAGAGCTGGAAAATAAAATTATACTTAGTATAGATATTCAAGACTGGACTTCTCAGAGAGAGTACTGATGATATTAAAAGTGTGGCTGTACTATTTAAATACTGGCTACGAATAAGTAGAAACATAGTATGGTCAATACGCCAATTGAATGTCTTAAGTTAATGCTGAGTAGTTGTGTAAATATGCAAAGATAATATTGGTCTCCGAAGTTTTCTCTCATCAAGTCCGACCAGTGATCAGAAGTTCAGCCTAATGTCATTGGTCCCAAGCTGGCTGCCGATGTGGTATCCAGCTGATGATCTGGTTATCTAGGAAACGCCTTGTCTGATTAGGAAAGAAGCCATATATCCCACTCTGGATCTAGAATTAAGTTGATTAGACAACTTTATCCATAACCAACCAGAGTTTAAAATATGAATGCACAACTAATCACAAGACTTATTAAACATATAAACGTTGTTTATTAATATATAGTTATTTTTAACCTGCCAGGTTATATTTATACTCATGTTCCTTGAGGCACAGGCCAAGAAGGTAACCCATAACCCAATCTTAATTACAACTCTTTGAAAGGCCTTGTTTTCAATCTTTCAAAACCAACCTGGAAAATACTGCAGATATTATAATTTTTTTGTTTTTAGCTTTCTGAATTTGTATTCATTTTCGGATATACCTAAATTAATACAGTTACTTGTTTCTTGTAGGTGTTTTCAGACAGGCATCTGGCAGCAGTTTACTTCAAAAACCTTATATCCAAGGGTCCTGCATAGAAGCCCCCATCAGGACTTTGCTGGATGACACTCAAATGTGTCGTATTCGTATTAGGGGTGTTGAAAATAATCGTTTCTACGATGCATTGCGATGCGGACGTGGACGATTCGGTCTCGATGCAGTGACGGAAGATAATCGGTTATAGAGTAGTAACGTTGCTTCCTGATTTTCCGGCCGCGGCTTTACTATAACGTTTTTTCTGTCACTTTAATATCAAATCGGTCGGTGACGCAGAGATCAGGGAACATACGTGACAGCGGCACAGCAACACGGAGCAGTCTGCTTTATCCACCAACACAAGAACACCAGTCCAGAACCGACAACAGCAGGACCCGCTCTGAATCACTCCGTGTATGTCGCTGCGGCTCAGAGACACAGGGAGGGATTTATGTTTTTCAAAAATAATCGCGTTACAATCATGTCAGGTTTTTGGTGGATTTAATTAAGTCTTGGATTGCAAAGTATGAATGTCCTCTAGCAATTTGCAGACGACATATACGTGTGTAAAGTTTGTGAAGGCAGGAGGAAAAAAGCTTCCGCGATCACCGTCTCCTCTCCGTTACTCCAAGCCCCGCCCCCTCCCTGAAAATAATGAGTGACAGGCTGATAGTGACCCGATAGAAACGTTGTTATTCACTTAATCACTGAGATATAATGAAGCTAATTTAATCTCATACATTCATGGGATTTATGTAACAGTAAAACAGAGAATGTAAGTGTGCACCCACATGCAGTATTTTTGTTTGTATATGCTGTTGTAAATACTCCTGTTGTCTGCTGTGTTCAGACTCAAGTCCTGTGTGTGATGCCACATTCAGGACATTGAGAATGGAACAACTTCACACACGGAGGCTAGACCTATACAATTCATTTATTTTGGTTTATAAATTAATGTCAAGACATTTATGTAATTGATTTCTGAAGCACTTTCTAAATAATAAAAAGAGAGTTCATATGTATTTACTGCATGTATGCATTGATGACAAATAAGCCATGTGCAGTAATATAGAAAATTGAGGATGCAACGCATTGGTATGAATCGTGATGCACCGGGATATCGAACTGAATCGAATCGTTGACAGGATAATCGTAATTGAATCGAATCGTGAGACCAGTGAAGATGCACAGCCCTAATTCGTATACTGTATTTGTATACCTGAGACAAATGTAAAATCTGTAATTTTGGGCTTTATAACTAAACTTTTAGTCAAGAGGATCAAACTGACTCTACTTGATAAGGGATTTGCTCTTTGCTCACTGCAAGGTAGGGGGCAGAGCCTTGCTAGATTGTTCTGTTTACATGGTTACCACCCCTGATAGCCTGTGCCTCATATTTGATGCTGCTTAAATAATAAAGAAGTTATATATTATTTGAAAACAGATCATGAAGGTGTTTGATGAATATCTTGTTATTTTTCCAGTGATATAAATTATGTAGCCCTCACTGACAAAGGTTATAATATCCAGCAAATCCTTACCTTAGTGATTTTGATAGGTGTGTATTTATCTAAAATAACTTTGCTTGTTACCTTATGCAACCCTGATTCATTTTGTCTATTGCCTTAAATGATTGTTCATCTTAGATACTCACGACAGATCTGTGGGGTTCTCCATGGTATACAGATTCCAGCTTGATTACAGGATTCAGCATAAGCAGCCACAGCAGTGCAAAAACACTCACAGTCTCCACCCGTGTCACAAGCACAGGAGTCAAACACACATGCATCATAGTATGGAGTTGGATCCACCTACAAAAAATAATATTATTATACAATAATGGAAGCAAAATGCTATTCTTTTCCAAGTATATTTCTGCACTCCTTTTTTTTTTTAATGGTATTTTTACAGTGTGGCATTGCTACTTTAACATGAGTAAAGGCTCTGGATACATCTTCCACCAGTCAGTCATTGAATGACCTTGATAAAGGTGTAAACATGTCCATGTTTGAAGACACTTTATATTGCATAATCAGTAGCTTATGTGCTGTCTTCTTAACAGGGACAACCTTTGGGCCAGCAGGCTGAAAAGGAAAGCTCATGAATAATCTAACATGGTCTCATCAAAAACCTACAGTGGAGTGGCAGGCGGAGAAGACATCACTCTGTATAAGGCTGCACTGTTTCTGCGACCAGGCCTGTCGGTATGGGTTGGTTGTGCAGGGGCTGCTAATGCTCTGATCGTCGGGGCAACTGGGTAAATCCTTCCAGCTGTTTCCAAACACCAGTGGGTTGACCACCACAGCATTGCCCCTTGTTGTGAAGTCATTATTTGCATTGCCGTCATAATTGCCACACAGGCCACACACGCGACCCTGAAAATGTAGAGGTCCTTATGTCATGGCTGTCGGCTTGAATATCAAAATGAATCAATTGTTGTGACAATAAGACCAAAAAAATGTATCCGGCAGTACCTTATATTTTGAGTTTAGCTGGATGAAGAAGCTGGTCTTTCTGTCCCACATGAGAATGAGTCCATTGATGGCTTCAACTACCAGGTAGATGCCCATAGTGCTGTAACGGAATGGAACTGAATGTTCATCTCCACTTGAAAGCAGCTGGTAGCGTCCCTCTGTTAGAATCACTTCTGCATTCTATAGAAAAGGACAGATTTGTATTGTTGATATAGATACATTACAGAGAGACAGACACACAGATGGATGGATGGATATTTGACTGTTTACCCCCAGGAAGATCCTGATTGTCTTGGAGCAGGTGGTTCCTGTGGTTCCACAAGGAAGATTCTCAGAGATAACTCTAAAGGTTCCATTACTCTGTGCACTGCCACAGTAGTCCTGAGGAAGGCACACAGAAAAAGTCATCAATATTAGTGGCCCTGCTCGACTCCCATTCTCTGCTTTGTCAGGGATATGTTCTTTGAACGAACTGACAGGGACAGTGAAGGAAGCAGGGAGGTCACAGTGGTTTGAAATAACTCTACAAGTCAAAGGACTACAGCAACACGTTCAAAGAATGGTGGTTCCTCAAAAAGCATTCCTGATTCACATCACTGGCCCGTCCTAATAATAACTTAATGTGAATTTAAGATGTTGGAATGTTTATCTGTCGGTCTTGTCTCGTGAAATTAAGCAAGCCCATTCAACAGTAAGGCATATATCTTTGGTTTTCTGCAGCTTAGCAAAACCTTTTGAGGGATAGGGTTAGTTATAACATATTTACCACAAGTGCATTCATCTGTTCTATCCTTCTGTTTGTGATTGAATTTATACCTGAGTGAGAATGTATTCACAGCTGCCATCAAAGGTGAAGCGTTTCTGATCAAAGGTCATGTAGTGTCCTGCTCCGTAGACAGAGCAGGTCCCATCACACGCCTCTGTAGTGCACTGCCACTTCCTGTCTTTACAAGTGCTGTAAATAGAGAGATTGGACTTCTCATTGTACGTGTCACTCAAAGATGAAGGTGTAACCAAAAAACTCAAGTAAAAGTCGTTCCCTCCACTTGGGATTCACCTACCAGGTGTTGCAGTCCACCTTGGTGCTCTCTCCAGGCTGGTAGGAGATGCCGTTGTGAACACAGGAGCAGGCGTCTGGTTTGATGCAGCCTCCTTTATCATCGGACACCATCCCAGATGGACACATACACCCGGACACGCACCCAGTGGACACCTGCAGAAGTTGTCAAACTTACAGTTATATGTTTTACTTTGATTATCCAAATATTTGATCCATATAAACTAGTATTACTAATGTATTTTCTAATGTATTTTCAGATAAATGTTCCTCTTTGTTGGGAAAAGGGGACTCACACAGGCCATGTCTAATGTGTTGCAGCTCTTCTCACACTCAGTTCCTTTAGCAGCTGGACCAGAAGAGCAGTTGAAAAACTCCATAGGAAGAGCACAGGCTGCTGAGAAAAGACATATCTGAAGTTACTATACTTCATTCTAAAATTAATCTTGGTTTCTTTCTTTATAGTACTACTGTTGCTCTGATTGTATGCAACATCTTGCATGAACTTGTTTTTCTGACATGTGTTAAATGTAGTATAGTTGTTAGGTTGGAGGCGGGAATCATAGCCATAGAAGCCCGGCTCCGCATCTTAGAAAGTAACTCAGTTAAAGTAAAGCCCATGTTAGCATGTGCGGACCGGCAAAATTTAGCTCCTCTTAGCCGTCCCCCGGCAACTCCCGAGCAGCAGGGAGGCTGGGTGACTGTTCAGAAGGGGCATAACGCGAAACCCGCAGGTCCCCACCAACCCGTTCACGTATCTAACAGATATTCCCCACTCAGCGAGACACCCGCTGAGAAGCCAACTCTGGTTATTGGTAGCTCTATTATGAGACACGTGAATTTAGAGACCGAAGCCTCCACAGTCACATGCATTCCGGGGGCCAGAGCGGGCGACGTTGAGGCGCATCTTAAACTGCTGGCTAAAGATAAACGTAAATACAGTAGGATTGTTATTCACGTCGGTGGTAATGATGTTCGTTTACGCCAATCAGAATGCACAAAACTTAATGTGGAGTCGGTGTGTAGTTATGCTAAAACAATGTCGGACACCGTAATCTTCTCTGGTCCCCTCCCCAATCTGATCAATGATGACATGTATAGCCGCATGTCATCATTTCAGCGCTGGTTGTCTTGGTGGTGCCCAGCAAACAATGTGGGCTTCGTAAATAATTGGACAGCCTTCTGGGGAAAACCTGGTCTGATTAAGAGAGACGGCATTCACCCTACTTTGAAAGGTGCAGATCTCATTTCGGCAAACATTTCAGGGCTTTGTGGACGTAATCCATGACAAACTGGAGTTGAGACCAGGAGGCAGAGTCGCAGTCTTACACGCTTCTCTGCGCTCTCTCCTAGGCAGTCACCCATAGGAATCCCGAACCCAATAAAATACCCAATATTAGCGGTGTGTGTGTCTGCCCAAGGACAATTTAATGTAAAACCTAATAGAGGTGTCATACATAATAACCTAATAAAAGTAAATGTAACAACTACTACAGTGCAACAAAACAGGAAGATTAAATGTGGTCTCTTAAACATAAGATCTCTAGCATCTAAAGCAATATTGGTAAATGATTTAATATCAGATTATAATATTGATATATGCTGTCTCACTGAAACTTGGTTGAGACATGAAGAATATGTCAGCATAAATGAGGCCACTCCACCCAGCCATGTCAACACTCATATTGCTCGAGGCACGGGCCGAGGAGGTGGAGTTGCAGCAATCTTTGACTCAAGTTTACTTATCAATACTAAACCAAAATGTAATTATACCTCTTTTGAAAGCCTCGTTTTTAGTCTTACGCATCCGACCTGGAAAACTTTGCAGCCAATCTTATTTGTTACAGTGTATCGTGCACCAGGTCCTTATTCAGAATTCTTATCAGAATTCTCTGAGTTTTTATCAACTTTGGTTCTTAAAACAGACAAAGTAATTATCGTAGGTGACTTTAATATTCATGTTGACGATGATAAAAATAGCCTTACTGTTGCATTTAACTCTATATTAGATTCTGTTGGTTTCTGTCAGAGTGTAAATAAACCAACCCACTGTTATAATCACACTCTCGACCTTGTTCTGACTTATGGTATTGAAATTGAGCAACTATTAGTCGAACCGCATAATCCTGCTTTATCCGACCATTTCTTAGTAACTTTTGAAGTACTGTTACTAGACTACAAAGCATTAGTCAAAAGCTCTTGCAGCAGAAACCTATCTGTTAGTGCTATAGCCACATTTAAGGAAGAGATTCAACCAATACTTAACTCGATAGCATGTCTGCATGTAGGGGAGGAAACTTATACAAAATGTACACCACCCCAAATTGATCATGTTGTTGATAGTGCTATAGATGCGCTGCGAATAAAATTAGATTATGTTGCTCCTTTGAAAAAGAAGAAAATAAAACAACATAGATTAGCTCCATGGCATAATGCCGAAACCCGCAAAATAAAGCAAAAGTCTAGACAACTTGAAAGGATATGGCGTTCCACTAAACTTGAAGAATCTCGTTTAATTTGGCATATTACTCTCAATGAATATAAGAAAGCACTGCGTAAAGCGAGAGCAGCCTACTACTCTTCATTAATAGATGAGAATAAGAATAATGCAAGATTTCTTTTCAGCACTGTAGCCAGGCTGACAGAGAGCCACAGCTCGATTGAGCCTTCTATTCCCTTAGCACTCAGTAGTAATGATTTTATGTGCTTTTTTAACGATAAAATTGTTACTCTTAGAAACAAAATTAATGACCTCTTGCCTTCGACCAGTATAGTGTTATCAACAGCTCCCGGAATCGTAAGTTCTAATATTACACTAGATAGTAAACTAGAATGCTTTTCAGCCATTAACCTTGAACAATTACATTCAATGATTCTCTCTTCTAAACCATCAACGTGTATGTTAGACCCAATTCCAACTAAGCTGTTGAAGGAAGTTTTTCCATTAATTAGCACTTCTTTATTAAATATTATGAATATGTCTTTATTATCAGGCTATGTTCCACAATCATTCAAAGTAGCAGTGATAAACCGCTTCTTAAAAAGCACAACCTCGATCCAGAGGTTTTAGCCAACTATAGACCTATTTCTAATCTTCCGTTCCTCTCAAAAATTCTTGAGAAAGCGGTCGCAAAACAGTTGTGTGATTACTTAAAAAACAATGATTTATTTGAAGATTTTCAGTCTGGCTTTAGAACACATCATAGCACAGAGACAGCTCTGGTTAAAGTCACAAATGATATTCTAATAGCCTCAGACAAGGGACTTGTCTCTATTCTTGTTTTGCTCGATCTTAGTGCTGCATTTGATACTATCGACCATGATATCCTATTGCAAAGACTAGAGCACTTAGTTGGCATACAGGGAACTGCTTTAGGCTGGTTTAGGTCGTATCTATCTGAACGCTCTCAGTTTGTACGTGTTAACGATGAATCTTCCACGCAAACCAAAGTTAGCCATGGAGTGCCACAGGGCTCAGTGCTCGGACCTATTTTGTTCACATTATATATGCTTCCGTTCGGCAATATTATAAGGAATCATTCTGTAAACTTTCATTGTTATGCGGATGATACTCAACTATATTTATCAATCAAGCCTGATGAAATTAATCATCTAAATAAAATTCAAGACTGCCTTAAGGACTTAAAAACGTGGATGACCTTAAACTTTTTGATGTTAAACACGACCAAAACTGAAGTTATTGTACTTGGCCCGAAGAATCTACGAAACAAATTATCTAAAGACATACTAACTATGGATGGCATTAATTTGGCCTCCAGTGAGACTGTAAGGAATCTTGGTGTTATATTTGATCAGGATTTATCCTTTAACGCCCACATAAAATCAATTTCAAGGACCGCCTACTTCCATCTACGTAACATTGCAAAAATCAGGCATATCTTGCCTCAAAACGATGCAGAGAAACTAGTCCATGCATTTGTTACTTCTAGGCTGGATTATTGTAACTCTTTATTATCAGGGAGTACCAAGAAGTCAATCAAGTCGCTTCAGCTGAATTCAAAATGCTGCGGCTCGTGTACTAACCAGAGTTAGGAAAAGGGACCACATTACTCCTGTTCTGGCTGCCTTACACTGGCTCCCTATAGAACACAGGATAGAATTTAAATGTTTCTTTTCGCCTACAAAGCCCTTAATGGACAGGCGCCATCTTACCTTAAAGAACTCATTATACCCTACTGTCCTACTAGGGCATTGCGTTCCAAGAATGCAGGGTTGTTGGTTGTTCCTAGAATCTTTAAAAGTACAATGGGAGCCAGAGCCTTTTCTTATCAAGCTCCACATTTGTGGAATCAGCTTCCAGTTTGTGTTCGGGCGGCAGACACCCTATCCGTTTTTAAGAGTGCGCTTAAGACCTTCCTTTTTGATAAAGCTTATAGTTAGGGCTGATTAGATTCAGCCCCTAGTTTTGCTGATATAGGCTTAGTTTGTCGGGGGACATCTTACTTCTTCCTTCTCTCTGTCTATACCCGTGTACACTCATGTTCCGATTAACCCAGCTTCCCCAAATGTCTTTCTTTTTGGTGTCTATATACGCTGGGATCCGGAGTCATGGATGATCCTGCGGTCCTGTGTCCTGGATCGCGAGCGCTGGATCTTGAGTCGTGGCTGTGGTCCTGGATCATAGGTCCTGGATGGATATCCTCGTGGATTCATCTTCCTATTATACACACATGCATTTCCAAACATTTGGACTACCTATGTTGCAAATGTATTATCTTTTCAATTTACACACGGCATCTATTGCACGTCCTGTCCGTCCTGGGAGAGGGATCCCTCCTCTGTTGCTCTCCCTGAGGTTTCTCCCCATTTTTCCCTTTAAACTGGGTTTTCTTTGGAAGTTTTTCCTTGTACGATGTGAGGGTCTAAGGACAGAGGGTGTCGTATTGTCATACTGATATTCTGTACACACTGTGAAGACCACTGAGACAAATGTAACATTTGTGATATTGGGCTATATAAATAAACAATTGATTGATTGATTGATTGATTGATTGATTGATTGATTGATTGATTGACAACCAAGATAACCTTGATTAATGGTGCCTTGTTGATGTAGTATTTTTGTTATCAAGATGTAATATTAAATGGTTTGTTTACATGTAAACAAGCCCCATCACTCTAACACACAGCCAGAGTATGTCATGTCCCAGTAGGGGCTCCGTATATCGACACCCTAACTGCAGTTATATGATTACCATCAGCTCGGCCTCCAGTATAGAAAGTACAGCAGGTGGGAAGTAGCGTTTTATTCTTTTGTCTAAGTGGCAAATCGTTCTGTTTTAGTATTTGTGATGCAAACTGTCCACTTGTACATATTTTCCCCAGACTTGTTGTCATTCCACCTATGTGTTTTCTTGGTCTGAAGAACACATCTAAAGTTCAGGCTGTATCTTGTGTGTTGAAACGCTGTACACAAACATGACGGTAACAGTGACAGTGGTTCTAGAGGCAGTTGTGTGTGGGTCACAGTGACTGTGTGCAGCTTCCACATTATGTATTGGTCACATTAAACAAATGAGCTTTATAGGTGTTGGTAGGTCTTTTTGATCAGAGCTGAGCAACCTGCTGTCTTTTACCTGACCCAACACATACATGAGATCATTACCCCTCTAAACAGCTCAGTCTCAGACAGTGTTAGTGATCAGTACATTCTTTGAAATTGTCATAAACCGGTTAGTATTTCAAAATATAAACAAGTGAAAATGATGATCTATGTTGGCAGACAGCAACTTTCCAAGGCCTAAATCTGAAAGGGATATCAAATGTTTCAAACCTGTCACAGCTGGATGAAGTGCTATCTCTCTTAGAAGCTAAAACACAACTGCTACTGCCATTCACTTCAAAAGCTACCATCAGGAAGTAAGGCAACACTCCCTATGTGTTACTTACATAGCTGTACAATCATCTCCCCAATGCAGTCCAGTTTACCGTCCTTACAGGAGCTAGAGGAGGAACATAAAAACTCATGAATACACATACACGTATATAACACTGCAGCGCACACTTTAAACATTTGTGAAATTCTCACTTTTTCCAGATAAGTCAGAGATAAACATTAATTTGTTCCTCTCAAGCCCGAAAGAAAGGAGGGAAGATCCAGAGCTGGCACAAAAGAACTACAGCCATAATGTTATGATCAGTTGGCATACAATACCTTTCCCCGTGTAATTCACAATTATTTAAGTGCACATATACTTCAGTTTGTTTGCAGATGCATTAAGGATATCCCATACACATGCCTGGAATAACAATATCCAACATAACAAAAGCTTTACGTACCACATGAGCCCTTGCCTTGTTAACGACCTGTCCAGGAGGCACTTCTGAGCCTTCGTCATAACAGGGACAAGCTGTAGATGGAACACACTTCCCGGTGTCATCCAGGTAGGTTCCCTGTGCACAGACACAGCCGTCAATGGGGGGAAGGAAGCGTGGCAGCTGAGGTCCGTGAAGCCGAGGCAGCGGCAGGTGTGGCCTGCTGGTCGTGATGCTGTCCGAGTACACCATGCTGCTGGGGCACGAGCTGGCATATTTCCCTGAGGAGGACACAGCAGAGTCAGTGCCGGCCAGACGTTTAAAAGGCCAGTGTTTTTTAGCCCGTTTTGCTGCAATGTCATAGCAAGATCTCGTTGTAGTTTTGCTGCAGGGCTTTAGGTCGGTTGGATGTGTTTTCCTGCTAATGGTTTTGGTTAAGGGTCCAAGCAACAACAGAGTTACAACCCCCTCTTTTCTGGTTATTAGTGGATTATTAACATTACTATTACCGTACTTTTCGGACTATAAACCGCGACTTTTTCCCCATTTTTTTTGTACAGCTAACGGCCACTAGGGAACCTCCTAAATCTATGGATTTTTACAGGTCAAATTAACCACCCTTTAACGCTATGGGCTCTATGACCGGTCCGCGCCCGCCACCTTTAAGCGGCGGGCTCCAGCAGGAAAAGCTGGAGGCCGGAAAAGAGTGAGACAGGTAGCGCCGCCAAAGTAAAAGTGGAACCGAGAGAGCAGAACGAGAGCAAGACAGACGGACAATTTAGCTGCTGCGGCCTTATATGCAGGTGCGCTTTATAGTCCGAAAAGTACGGCATATAAAAAATAATGGCCTAAAACAACAATGTTGAAAATGTAGTCTGGCATAGCCACAGTGCTGTGTCCCATTATCATTCTGCTGAAGCTGTCTTCACGCCATCAGCAGTACACGGTTCTGCGCTGGCTGTGCCGTTGTGTTCCTCTGGAAGGAGGCTTGCTTTCGGTAAGACATCATAGTCCATTCTACAATGGCTGGAACAGTGTTGTTATGGCAGATTCCTTATTACAGCGTGTTTCTCGCTTATTCATTAAGGTCACACAGGTCAGAGAGGCCCATGAGGCTCTTTGCTAATTATCCATGGTCTTTGAATTATCAATAGATGTATTCATTTAAAGTGAGCTGATGCTGAGGTCAGAGGAAGTGCAGAGAGGCGCTAATTAGATAATACAGTTAAGTCTTTGTTAGTTAGTTAGTTAGTAGTACTCCTAAAGACGTCCATGATATAATGACTTTTGATATCTGGACATGTGTATGGCATTCAGAGAGAAAACATGGCTGCATGATCAAATGAGGGTGGGTCATTTTAGAATCCTATACATGCTGGGGGAAACTTGTATTCGATGGGGCATTTCGCGATTGGTGCTATTGAATCAAGGTGATTGACCTCATTATTGTTTGTTGTTGCGCAACTGAATTAATAATGAATCTAAACCATATCTGTGTTTCTGTTTTATTGATCTCTCTCTCTAGAGATGGGCAGCGACCTCGAGTCTGCGAACTCGGACTCGAGTCGCACTTAAGTCGCACACACAGAGACTTCAGACTTGACTTGGACTCGTGACCAAAAGACTTCAGACTCGACTTGGACTCGTGTGTTGGGACTCGTGAACAATCATTGTGTTTTCTATGTTTGGCGTATTAAAGGTGGGGTAGGTAAGTTTGAGAGAAACCGGCTCGAGATCGCTAGAATTTGAAAATACACAACCGGAGATAATCTGCTAGAGGCTGCTACTTCCTTATATAGCCCGCCTCCTCCAACACACACGAACGCGCACATGACCAATGAGCGCACGAGATAAGTTTGTGCCCAGATGGAAAGCTGACAGGCAGGTAGGCCATCCAGTTACTTTAGCCGGGCTCATTACGCAGACGTGCGCGCCTCTGTTACTACCTCGTAGTAACACAATGGCGACCGGCGGCACACCTGCGGCTGTACCGCTTGTAATTAGGTTCAACTACAAACACTTCGAACAAAACGCCGGCGGCACCAACAAAAGGAGCGCACACTGCAAAGTCTGCAATATCAAAATCAAGGATGCTGGCGCAACAACGTCGAATTTCATCAGGTACTTGAAAACTCACCCGGAGAGGTCAGTCACATTAACGCATATGGATGGTTAGCAAACATGTTTAGCTCAGCATCAGCTATGTAATGTTAACTTAGCTTGCTACTAGCTTTGTAACTGAATATTTGAAAAGATTAGTGAATTGCTTGTCACACTTGTTTGAGTTGAGTGGCGTTGACATACAACTCTTGACATGACATAAAAAAGGTCGGTAACGTTAATCATTACCCGCTGTCACCATCTACTGGCTAACGTTAAACGTAGAAAAATACATAGTTACATAAATAAACACATCTGTCGGTTTATAGGCAGGTTACAGGTGTATTGTTGACCACGTAACGTTAATGTTACAGGTTTATCAGGTTACCATTACACTGGGTTTGAGTGAGAGGATAGAGGAATATGTTTATTAATAGTAGCAATAGCCTGTTTAAAGTGATCATATAACAAACAACTAATCAGTACTGATACTGTATGCTAATAGATAGAGAGTGATAATAACACAGTAAATGCTTTGAATTTCTTAGATATAGCTGTGCAGTATTCTGAACAGACTGGATAGCAGTAGACAATAGAAGGCTTATTACAACCAGAAGAGACATGAGACTTTTATTTTTTTAGAGACTTGAGACTTGACTTGGACTTGCAAAAAAAGACTTGTGAACATCTCTGTCTCTCTCTGTGTTAACATTTAAAGTTGGTGAGCCATTAATTGCACTAACAGCGTCTACTGCGACATTACCTACATGATGGCAGAACGGATAGAGGTTTTTATGGAGATTTATCGGGAACTGTTCACATTTGATTTTCAGGGAACCAGTCTTGAAACACTGACAGAGCCCATACTGTGTTCCTGTCTTGTTCTTCTGCTGATTTCTCTCTCGTCCAGCACGATGTCTTTCAACTCCATACCTTCTTCTGTGTTGGTTCCTGTTCTATTCATTTCATTCATTCATTCATTCACTGGGGGACTTTAAAGTTTCTTGTTCTCCACAAATATATAAAATATAACTCTGTGTTTTCTGATGGAGAAAAACTAATGTTTTTATTGGCCACAGCTGAGGTTAAATTGACCAGACTTATTTCTGCTGATTAATATAAATGCAAATGGTCTCTTGATCAAAGCATCCTTAGCAATAATCTGCTGTTATCAAACAAGAGCAGACTGCTCTACAATACAATATTAAAAGCAGTAAGAACACTTGTATTGTCATCATGCTGTCAGATTCAATGCTTCCGTACTGATGCAACACGTTGGGTTTGACTCTTCTCCACAGTTACTCAGTGCTCACCACAGATGGTGTTCCTCCAGCCGCTGAGGTGCATCCCTGCAGCTGCACAGGCATGGACATAGGCGGAGACTGCAGCACACATGCAGTCCTCACTGTTCTCAGAGTTACAGCTGTCATACATGCAGTTCTGGGAGGAGACGGAACGGAAAAGGAAGGGCAGTGTGAGGTCATGTGACAGGCCTGGAGACTGGTCTAGGAACAGTCCACAGGAAACAGTGAGACTCACCTCTTTGTAAGAGTCAGGGCTGATCTCCGAGTGGCAGGAGGCAAACACTCCCTCAGGCTCACTCAGCATTGAGCACCAGTGCTGGGCGTATCTCTCTGTCGGTGACAAAACAGGACCAACATCAGACATTCTGAAGAACCCAAAGTGGCAGCAAAGAGTGTAAGAGTCAGACAAACCATTTTCCAGACTAAGGACTGGCAAGGGTTCTCAAAGCTGCCTCTTAACATCGCGGCAACCATGCATGTGTCGTGTTTCCATACCTGTTTGACCAAACCAGCCTGCCTGTGGCATCTCGGAACCCTCCACTGAGCTTCAGGAAAGGTCATCCGCCTGGTGCTGTTGAGTTGCCACACAGACCTGCAGCAGGCAAGGAACAACCATGATCAGGACCCCCACAGGGCACTTACTCTGTCTATCCAGCTTTCCTGTCCTCTTCAAACTGAAACCAGACTGATGCGTGATACCTACAAATGCCACTGTTCCCACACTAGAACTACACTTGTGCCACTTGAGTTAGCAAATATTTGACTCATTGACTAACTAAAAGTTATCATTAATTCATTCTTTCATAAATATTAATCTTTGAAAACAGCCAGTACATTGGAATATTAAATGGTTGGTTCAAATGCTATTTACTTTGAACAATATATGCTATAAACTATTATATCAGGCCCATTATAATATAATAAGGATTCACTCTGACTTTCTTTGCTTATCCAGGGCCCAGGAGTTCAAATTGCTTTTAATCTCAATCAGATCCGATCAGATTTTGAAATCCCATTTTTTGTGACTCCAGGATCGACAAAGCGGACAAAATGTTGTCCCTGGAGTTCAAAGCAATTCAGGACTAGGATCAGTCTGATCCAGATTACGACTTTTTCAAGATGACTAGATCCTGAATATCAGTGCTTTAATCATACGAGCGCAATCTAGTGAATATGAAAAATAATACAAGGAAGACAAAAGACCACATGCAGAGACAATTCTATTGTCCGCAATTACTTTTGAAAGGTGATGACAGATGATGGACTTTTTTTTTGTTGAAGATATTTTTTAATTTAATCTAAATGACATTTGTGATTGACAATCTTGTTGTGATACTTTTATGAGCATAAACATTTATGTCATCAACATTTGGTTTGAAAACAAAACAGGCCACCACCAAACGTGAGCAAAAAATGAAAAATAAAATGATTTGCCATGAAGGCTAACAATTGTGTATTTATTTCAGTTAACAAACTTGGTAAAAAAAAAAAATGGTACAGTACATTTTGCTCTGGTAATCAACTGGAAACCCACCCCTCTGGTGGGATCAGAATAATCCAGTTTTTTGGGATCAAACTGATCCCCAATTCTGTGTTGTCGGTTGTTGAACTACCCGTTTTGAAGATTGAATCCAGATTAAAGCTTGGATTGGATTTCCTGATCTGATCGGATATCAAAGTGATCCTAATCCTGTTATTTGTTTTTGAACTCCCCAAAATCCAAATCTGATCTGATCAGAATAGGGATTCAAAGTTTTGAACTCCTGGGCCGAGGAGATCAGCCAAGGCCAGGTTGGCACCTATCAATCTAAATAGAGTTCAAGAATGCCTTAAGACATACAAACTTTGATGACCTCTTAACTTTATTAAGGTTGAACACCTTTTTAGTTATTATTTTACTCACCCCACAAAACAACTCCAAAAGACAGACCGGACTCACGCTGGATGGCATTATAACTTGGCCTCCAACGAAACCGTAAGGAATCTCAGCATTATATTTGATCAGGATTTGTCCTTTAACGCCCACATAAAGTGAATCTCAAGGTTCGCCTTCTTTTCATCTGGGTACCCTTGCTACAATCATCCTGCCTCAAAACGATGCAGAAAAACTATTCCCTGCATTTGTTACTTAAAGGCAGGATCATTGTAAGTCATTATTATCAGGCTGTACCAACATGTGTTATTTGGGATATTGAGTTTACTGTTTGTAACAACAAACAGGGATCAATAGCCAGCAGCTTGAGTTCTGAAGTACAGATGACTTCAGGACACATACCACAGGTGTTGGCCTGGTAGTCGCTGGTCACTGTGAGGTGGAGCTGCATCACCGGGTGGAGCTGCACCTCCAGCAGCACCCCCACAGACGTCTGCACCAGCAAGTAGAAGGAGGACGCTCTGAAGGCCGAGATCCCAGCTGCAGGGGGGACGGGAGTTTGTTAAAAAAACATCTATCACTTTCTGCAAGCTGTCATCCTATCCAGCTCAGAGGCAAATTGAATCACTCTGACTCTGCAGTAAAGATGGTCATGTTGTTGGGTTGGTGGATGTGTGTAGAAGTTAAAAAGAGAAGCTCAAGTGTAGTATTACTGAAGCCCATGCTGTTGATTTCCTTAACTGGAAAAAACGTATATATATAATGTATATCAGTGGTGAACCGTCAGGGGCCTCAAGGTATTCAGAGAACAAAAATTAATTTAATTATATTAAAAGATATATATAAATGTATATAAAATGAATAAATGAGAATCGTATCCGTGTTGTTGATCTGTAATATTACAGTGTTACGTTGATTTGTTTGTCCTTCTCCGACCATGCACTACGCATTTCAGTGGTTTTGTGTTAGAAAAGAAAGCAACCAATCAGATCTTGTTCTGGGTCTCTGGGTAGAATATCCTTCAACCAAGGTATTCTACATCCTTGATAGAATGCCCTGGCCGTTGCACTGAATGAGAGCGTACGTTTGGACTGACAGTTTGATCAACCAATCATATGATTTGTAGCAAATGGGCGTGTTCTTTCAGAGTTCCCCTCGGTTCCAGAGTATTCTAGAAGGCCCGCTAGTTCACTGGAGAGAGACAGAGGATCTCGATGAATGCGACAATTCAGTGAAAAGACGGACGTTATAACGGCAGGGGGGGGAACGGCAGGTCCAGTTGTGATAGACACGGTTCACCACTGCTGAATATACATATATATATATTAGGGCTGGGCAAGTGTAACACAGATACACACTAACAATAACACACACCCCCAGGAACAAGGACAAGGAGCCACAGCTTTACTGTCAGTGTGGTCAGGAAGGTTCCTAACAGATGAAATGTCAAAGAATTAGCTAACTTTCTGCCATAAGAGGAGCTATTTGAATTATTTAATGATAAGGAAAGAAGATTCAGTGCTTCCTTTGTTATCTCCGTTAGCTTAGGATTCACCGGTCCACCGTTTAATAACGGAAGGAGATGATGCTGTCCTTGCAGTCTCTCCATTCAGACGTTCAGGAAGAACAACTGATTGTGACTGACAAACGCAGATCATGTAAGTTACGGTGCTACGGTGGAAGAAATGTAAGGATAAGATTAGATATGGAAAGTGTCTCACCAGCAGAGAAGGGTAACTGAGCGTAGATGCCATTCACAAACACCTTGCCACTGGATTGGATGGTGATCACCTTCATATGAAAAGAGACCTGTTGTTATCATCTGTGTGGCGTGTGTTCATGATAAAAAAAAACAAGCAGCAAATCTTGTGTGCACTCCCTTACCTTGCAACAATACTTTCATATTATTTTAATTGTATACTCAAATACATATAGGAAGCAATGGCAGGCTGGAGATAAACGATTATCCTTTTGAAAATTGTGACAAATTATTTGAAAACAAGTAAAGCAAAACTAGTGTGTGTGAGTGTGTGAGTGTGTGTGTGTGTGTGTGTGTGTGTGTGTGTGTGTGTGTGTGTGTGTGTGTGTGTGTGTGTGTGTGTGTGTGTGGTGTGTGTGTGTGTGTGTGTGTGTGTGTGTGTGTGTGTGTGTGTGTGTGTGTGTGTGTGTGTGTGTGTGTGTGGTGTGTGTGTGTGTGTGTGTGTGTGTGTGTGTGTGTGTGTGTGTGGTGTGTGTGTGTGTTTATTCTACCTCACGTTAGCCCCTCCAGACAAACCCAAGGTCACAGACTTAAGGCAGGTTTCACTCTCGGTCACTCCACACTGCAGCAGCTGCGCCTGCACCACAAACTGGGCTCCACTGCAGTCCTAAACACAGACACAGAACACTCTCACACATCTCTCACACTGCTGCAGTGAAACAACATGGCTGCACCTAGCAGTGTATAGAACCCCAGTAGAAGAGCAACACTAATCAGAACCTTGCATGAATAGAACCCTCAGTTGCTTCAGGCTTGGGTAGCTCTGCTGTGCAAGTATTACCATGGCATGGGTGTGTTTGGTACCTTAGCCAGGACGTAGGAACAGTCCCCATGGAAGGTGTAGGCTTTGCCATCAAAGGTGTTGATGTGAGCCCCCCCCCTCCAGAGAGCAGGTTCCTGGACAGTTCTCCTCTGTACAACTCCACTGTCCACTCTCACACACACTGTCAAAACACACACACACAACACACACACACACACACACACACACACCACACACACACACACACACACACACACACACACACACACACACACACACACACACACACACACACACACACACACACACACACACACTACACACCCACACACACACACACACACACACACACACACACACACACACACACACACACACACACACACACACACACCACACACACACACAACACACACACACACACACACACACACACACACACACACACACACACACACTTCTATTTAGCTTTTATTGTTTCATTACTTTTGTTATGAAAGCCCTTATAAATTGATTGAGTATCAATATTTGTATTTATTTATTTTTTATATATTGATGTATTTTTGTTGAAATATTTTCCTTGAAAACAAGTTGGTTCATCTCAATAATACTCATAACAAATGTTTGCTCATAACACATTTTTCATTTGTGTGTCGTGTTCCTTTAACAACACTGAAATACTAGATGCCATACAATTTTTTGCAGTTGCCGGAGTAGGACTCCCCAGGTCGGTACGTCTGGCTGTTGTAGCTGCATGAGCATTCCTTCGGCGGGACACAGCCCCGTCCATTCAGATCATCCAGCACCGTGCCTGCAGGAACGGAGAATCACTGCATTAACCATCCTGTGGCTTACGGGTTACATCTGACCAATTCACTACTTTCATCAATCATAAATATTGTGATTTACATTTGATTTCTTCAAGGACTGATGATATCCTCCACAGTTTGAACACATAACAATGCTGATCACCACTTCCATTGAATTTTGAGTGGTTTAGTCAACTGTGGTTGCCGGTCAAATATGACCGCCGTAGGAATTCAAAGGGTAACCCTAGATTATGTTTATGCATCAGATTGTACTCATCCGAAAATCTTCAACCATGTTGATTTTGGAATACTTTTTTCCGTTTTTATTCATTGTATATTCTCGGTAGTTATTCATGTAAACCAGTATTAGGAGACATTGTTTACAGCCAGGGGTGTAGTGCTATTTCTATAAGTGCAGGAGCGCACCTATGACTCGCACAAGAATGCACGTGCACGGTTGTGGCACGACCACCAAAACAGAAACATATGGACATAGGTTACTATATCAAAAGTGTGCAAATGTATTTAGAATCCTATCCATGTGACCTTTTTTTAGTGGGTGGTGGGACCTAACATCCTCTAGGGGGAAGCTTTTTTTATGTTGAAGTTAAATGCATCAATCTGGTGCACGTTGAGAGCAAAAGTAGGGACTAAATCTATGGATACATCTCTCAACAACACCATGTAAACAGAACTGTAAACAGACTTACTTTTTCTTTATGCATATCTTACTAATCACTCCCCTTTTAAACTGTATTTTATTGTACTGTCCTATGCTATGAGTTGGAATTATTTCATACCTGTTTTTCATTTATTCTCTTGTTTTTTATAACTATAATGATAATGTAAAAAGGTGTGCCTTGGAAATACTTGTTTACATCATAAATGGTGACCAAACAGTTTGAGACCCACTGAGATAACTTAGACTAAAGTGAACTATCTGAACACTGAGAGAGTCCTTACCTCACTGAGCTGACGTTTTAAGATCCTCTCAGTCTGACAGTAGAGGACTCTCCACCACCCTTGTTGTAGAAAACAACTCCTTATGTACGTTAGCATAGCTAGCTAACCAGATGCTAACAACAATCCCCCTGCACTCCGGCAGCACTACACCCCTGGTTACACAGCTTAAAAGGGTGTTGAATAAAAATGTGAAATGTGTGAACGAACACTACAGGAAGGTTGAACGCGTGTGTGTTTGTGTGTGTGCGTGTGCGTGGTGCGTGTGCGTGTGCGTGTGTACCTGCAGGCAGAAGCATCCATCGAGACAGTGGTTGTCGCAGGTGTGGCTGGCCTCCGGGTTGGAGCAGGTATCAGCACAGGGACTACCACACTCCTTGTACCCATTTTGTCCGGACATGACTTCCCTGTAAATGCATTTTATTTTTAGTAACATTCACTTTTCATAACTTCACTGCTGTAGCCTGGATCCAGACCCTCAACCGCACGCCAACACTTGTCTTCTAGAAATCAGCTTCTCCTCTCTGACCTGAATGAATGGTGAATGATTGCTTAGGGGACTGCCTTTGTACCTGAACGTGAAATCAAAGTCAATAAATACTGTGTTTTGAGTCTGACAGCTTCAATCAACACGCCCATCATTTTAGTCCTGACATATTCACAGGCCCTGCAGATGGAGACCTTGTCCTTGCTTGATTTGGTTAGAGAAACAGTTGAGTCATCAGTGCTGTGATTGAAGGGTCTAAAGCAGGGGTGGGGAACCTCCGGCCTCTGGACTGTATACGGGGCCGCAGACCATTTGATCTGGCCCTCGAGGTAATTCATAAACACACGCAAAAAATACAAATCAACTCCAAATTTAGATTTTTTAAATCTAGACAGCATAAAAACACACCAGCAACAAACTGTTTTTTCCTGGCCACTGTCATGGTCCTTGAAACCAAAACGAGGTAGAACGTGTCATCAAGTGATCAAGTCCTGTAAAAAAACTTCAAATAACAAGACTGTCCCGGAGTCCATCGCATTTTCTCTTAATTTGATTCCATGTGTTCCCTCACTTGCGTTCTTTTCTTCGCAAAACCACGTGAGAAGGAGAGGAAGCAAGGGAGCTTTCTGATCGCTGCTGGGTCGGCTGTCAGTTGCTGCAGAGAGTTTTGATGGAGTTTGGTTTGCAGACCATGTTCGCTGATCTGCTACTAATAAATAGGGGTTGGGTATCGTTTGAATTTCCACGATTCCGATTCCTGTCTTAACGGTTCTCGATTCCGATTCTTTGAGGGGCAGGGTAAAAAATGATACATGCTTCTTCCACCAAAAAAATTACATGTTATTCGAGAAACTTTTACACAGGTTAGTTAAAGTAATATTCACATTAATCAGTCTGTTTATATTCACTGCTATGTAACTTTAACCTGACCACTGAAGCTACAACAGTGCAACAGTCCAACTTTTAAAAAACAGTTCTTGTTGAGAAAAACAAGCATATCTGCCTTCCTCAGGCATACCGGGAAGAAATGTTTGAACATTTTGAAGTAAAATGCTTCAATCTGGTGCACTTGAAGCAGAATTACTAGAGACTAGATCTAGGGGGTACAACTCTAAACACCCATATGAAAAGATCGGTTTACATTTTAATAATTAAAATAACAAATAGCCTACATGTAAAGCATTTTATTTTTGTTGTTCATTAATATCTTATTTTACTATTTTATTTATGCATATTTGTTTATCTCTCCAGTTTAAAAACGATATGTCTGGTTTACTGTCCCTATAATATACATTGGAATGATATTCAAACCTGTTTAAAGTCCCAATAATTATAAAAGAGTGCCTTGGAAATATGTGTTTACATAAATTGGTGATCAAAACGTTTGAGACCCACTGAGAATAACTTAAACTAAAGTGAAACTATCTAAACACCCGAGTCCTTTTACCTCACTGAGCTGAAGTTATCAGCCTCAGTCTGACTGGAGAGGACTCTCCTCCACATCATTGGAGACACATCTCTTTTCTTCCGTTAGAGCAGCTAGCACCAGATGCTAATAACAACAGCGCCGGTTCCAGTGCACCCTCCCTTCTCCCTCGCTCGACTCGCACTTTGGCTGTGAGCTGCGGTTGCCAGATAAGCCAACATCCCCCATTTTTTCTCCCAGAGCTGTTAGCGCAGGCGCCTCCACAGATCTGGCGCCCTAGGGTGAACATTTATAATGGCCAGTGCGACGGCCGGCCCTGGTCTCAGGTTACAACTGTAGGAAATGTAGATACACGCTACATTTCCCGCCCCGCTGCAGTCATGCAGTAGGCTACGGAGAGCGGCGAGAAACATTTCTCAGGAATCGAAAGCGGAACCGAAATTCACATTTCTAAATGATGCCGTTGGAATCGAAATGTTGGAACCGGTTCCGGTTCGGAACCGGTTCTCGGTACCCAACCCTACTAATAAAAGGCAAACAGTTATCTCTGCCAGAGCAGCAGTGTGTTCCTGTTCCACACCAGGGGTGGCGCCAGGGGGGAGCTAGGGGGGTGCTAAAGCACCCCCCAGGATTGCCAAAGAACCCCCTAAGCACCCCAAGAAATATGTTTGTTTTTTTTTCTTTTTCGAAAATTATTATTATTTTTATTAAATTAAATCAGAAAAATTATTGATACATGCAATGCAAATGTGATCAAATAAAAATGTTTGACCAAAAACATAAAGCCAACACAGGTGATATGATTAGGCCAATGGCCAGCACCCATTCGATTTTTGACCTACCCATAGGCTAAATTACTTTGTGACACTTGAGTGAAGTAGTTATAACCATGCTGTTTCAATCAAATTAGTATGCCATAGAAAGTGACAGGTGGACACACCCCCAATTATGGCAAATGAGCTAAGTCCGTCTCCCATTGGCCAATGAGCTAAGTCCCGCCTCCCATTGTCCCGCCTCCCATTCTTTGATGTGTGTGTTATCAGATTGTAGTGAAAGGCCCCGGCGTAGTTCTTTGATGTATTGATTAAGATAGTCTCTTTGAGTTAAGGTAGTTGGACCCTTGCCCCTGAGAGTGGAGTAATTAGCCTTTTAATCGATTAGGTTTGAAATGCCCCAGTGCAGTCCCTTTGTTGTATAGTTCGTTGATGTATTGATTAAGATAGTCTCTTTGATGTTAAGGTATTGATCCCTGCCCCTGAGAGTTGAATAATTAGCCTGCAATCAGATATGAATAAAGCTCCAGGCAGTACCTTGTTGTATAGTTCTTTGATGTATGATTAAGATAGTCTCTTTGACCCCTGCCCCTCAGAGCCCTTTGTTGTCTAATCTAATTAGCCTTTGATGTTTGCCCTTTGATGTGATGTGTTATAACAGGCAGGTGTGGATTGTACATTGGTTGAAAGCCTTTGATGTTAATCTCTGTATAAATGCCTACCCTCCTTATGGTTTGTTGATTTTGAGGCTATGTCAGTTGAAACAAGGGTTGTTTTGAACATTTGACAGATTATGCTTAAATTCTCTGAGAAAGTTACTGAAAGATACACTATTGGTGTATAAAAGCTGACCACTAGCATGAAGTACTTTGTATTAGTAGATTTCGGCAGCATCTGACTCTTAATGGCAATTTGTTGATTTTGAGGCTATGTCAGTCAAACAAGGCTGTTTTGAAACATTTGACAGATTTATGCTTAACTCTCTCAAAAAGTTACTGAAAGATACACTATTGTGTATAAAAGCTGACGACTAGCATGAAGTACTTTGTTTTAGTAGATTTCATCAAGCATATACACTTTTGTATTCAAAGCTGAAAAGTAGATAATAAAGTAGACTTTGCGTCCGTAGATTTCGTTTTATTATATTCCGTTAAGATTCTGACTCTTAATGGCAGTTTGTGATTTTGAGGCTATGTCAGAAACAAGGCTGTTTTGAAAATTTGACAGATTTATGCTTAAATTCTCTGAGAAAGTTACTGAAAGATACACTATTGTGTATAAAAGCTGAAAAGTAGATAATAAAGTAGACTTTGTGTCCGTAGATTTCGTCAAGCATCTGACTCTTAATGGTAGTTTGTGATTTTGAGGCTATGTCAGTAAAACAAGGCTGTTTTGAAACATTTGACAGATTTATGCTTAACTTTCTCAAAAAGTTACTGAAAGATACACTTTTCTTTTTAAAAGCTGAACACTACCATGAAAGTACTCTGTTTTATTAGATTCCGTTAAGATTCTGACTCTTAATGGCAGTTTGTGATTTTAGAGGCTATGTCAGTGAAACGAGGCTGTTTTGAACATTTGACAGATTTATGATTACATTCTCTGAGAAAGTTACTGAAAGATACACTATTGTGTATAAAAGCTGAAAAGTAGATAATAAAGTAGACTTTGTGTCCGTAGATTTCGTCAAGCATCTGACTCTTAATGGTAGTTTGTGATTTTGAGGCTATGTCAGTAAAACAAGGCTGTTTTGAAACATTTGACAGATTTATGCTTAACTTTCTCAAAAGTTACTGAAAGATACACTTTTCTTTTTTAAAAGCTGACCACTACCATGAAAGTACTCTGTTTTTAGATTCCGTTAAGATTCTGACTCTTAATGGCAGTTTGTGATTTTAGAGGCTATGTCAGTGAAACGAGGCTGTTTTGAACATTTGACAGATTTATGATTACATTCTCTGAGAAAGTTACTGAAAGATACACTATCGTGTATAAAAGCTTACCACTAGCATGAAGTACTTTTTTTAGTAGATTTCGTCAAGCATATACACTTTTGTATTCAAAAGCTGAAAAGTAGATAATGAAGTAGACTTTGTGTCCGTAGATTTCGTTAAGATTCTGACTCTTAATGGCAGTTTGTGATTTTGAGGCTATGTCAGTGAAACAAGGCTGTTTTGAACATTTGATAGATTTATGCTTAAATTCTCTGAGAAAGTTAATGAATGATACACTATTGTGTTAAAAGCTGAAAAGTAGATAATAAAGTAGACTTTGTGTCCGTAGATTTCGTTAAGATTCTGACCTTCATGGCAGTTTGTGATTTTGAGGCTATGTCAGTGAAACAAGGCTGTTTTGAACATTTGACAGATTTATGCTTAAATTCTCTGAGAAAGTTACTGAAAGATACACTATTGTATATAAAAGCTGACCACTACCATGAAGTACTTTGTATTAGTAGATTTCGTCAAGCATCTGACTCTTAATGGCAATTTGTGATTTTGAGGCTATTTCAGTAAAACAAGGCTGTTTTGAAACATTTGACAGATTTATGCTTAACAAAAAGTTAGTGAAAGATACACTTTTCTTTTTAAAAAGCTGACCACTACCATGAAAGTACTCTGTTTTTGTTAGGATTTGTCTGTGTTAGTATTTTTCGTGTCCTTTTCTATCTTTGGGTTTCCTATTTTATTTTGTAAAGTGTTCACCCCCGTTTCCTGCCTGTTTGCTTTCTGTCGGTTTCCCTCTCTGATTACCCAATTGTGTTCACCTGGTACCTATGTGTTTTCTCTCCTCCTCCTCACCTGTCTCGTGTTTATGTGATTAGTCCTGGGTGTATTTAAGTTCTGTGTTTTCTTCTCTCTTTGTCGGGTTGTCTTGTGATTTGGCTTGTCCTTGGTGAGTGTTCTGTCTGTTTATATATAGCCTTGAAATAAAGGAATTATTTTGACTTTAATCTGCATTTGGGTCCTACCTGCTTCACACACCGCAACATTACAACCCGACCCGAAATATGGGCCCAGCAGATCCTTTTGAGCAGGAATTATTGGATTTTACGGTTTCTTTGGCTACCTGCTCTCATCAATGGATAGGAGCGGTCAGGGTTCAGCAGTGAGATGCTGCTCTGGCAGAAGCAGTCCACCTTACACTGAGGAATCAAGGTTTGGTGAAATCTTACCTGCCAGGCTTTTGGATTACCTCACAATTGTTTTTCCCGATCCTGACAGACCCAGGTCTCCCAACTCCTGTTTTGATACCACACGCATTGGTGTGGTCCGTCTGGCGTCAGCCCCTGCTTCTCACCCAGTGTTTGCTACTGTCCAGGAGCCATTCGCCTGGTACTCGTCTGGCCTTGGAGGTCCACGGAGCCTCCAAACGGCTCCTAAGGAAGGGGTCGCAAAGGCCAGGTTGGCAGCACGAGCCCAAAGAGCCAGGGTTCCAGAACCAGTTCAGCCCCAGCAGCCATGGTTACGGACCCAGTTCTGGCCCCAGCAGCCATGGTTCCGTGCCCCAGTACCATCCCACATAGCCATGGTACCGTGCTCCAGTACCACCCCACACAGCCATGGATCCGTGTTCCGGTTCCCTGCCCTGCAGCCATGGTTCCGGCTCCAGTGCCGGTCCCAGCAGCCACGGTCCCTGCTCCGGAACCCGGACTTTACAGCCATGTTTCCGGCTCCAGAAACGGACCTTTCAGCCAGGATTCTGGCTTCATTCCGGCCCAGTCCCGGTCCCAGCAGCCTTGGTGCCAGACCCAGATGTGGCCCCAGCTGCCACAGTCCCATCTCCAGTTCCCCCTCAAGTTCCCTCTCGAGTTCCCTCCTTTAGTCCCTCCTCGAGTCCCTCTCTAGTTCGCCTCTCGAGTCCCCTCTCAAGTTCCCTCCTCTCTCTTCTAGTCCCCTCTCAAGTTCCCTCCTCTCTCCTCTAGTCCCCTCTGGAGTCCCCTCTCCAGTTCCCTCCTTTAGTCCCTCCACTGGTCCCCTCTCTAGTTCGCCTCTCGAGTCCCCTCTCAAGTTCCCTTCTCTAGTCCCTCCTCTAGTCTCCCCTCTAGTCCCCTCTGGAGTCCCCTCTCCAGTTCCCTCCTTTAGTCCCTCCTCTAGTCCCTCCTCAAGTCCCCTCTCTAGTTCCCCTCTCGAGTCTCCTCTCGAGTTTCGTTCTCTAGTTCCTCCTCTGGTCCCTTCTCTAGTCCCCTCTGTAGTCCCTTCCCTAGTCCCTCCTCAGGTCACTTTCCTAGTCCCTTCTCTAGTCCCATCTAAAGTCCCTACTGAAGTGCTGTTGGAGGTCCCGCAGACTACTCTTCTGCCGGGGGTCCTGCCAACACCCAGGTCCTGTGCCGTTGGAGGTCCCGCAGACTACTCTTCTGCCGGGGGTCCTGCCAACCCCAGGTCCTGTGCCGTTGGAGGTCCCGCAGACTACTCTTCTGCCGGGGGTCCTGCCAACCCCATGTCCTGTGCCGTTGGAGGTCCCGCCGACTGCTCTCCTGCCGGGGGTCCTGCCAACCCTGTGTCCTGTCCCGTTGGAGGTCCCGCCGCCTACTCTCCTGCCGGGGGTCCTGCCAACTCTTAGTCCTGTGCCGTTGGAGGCCCCGCCGACTACTCTCCTGCCAGGGGTCCTGCCGGCCCTTTGTCCTGTCCCGTTGGGGGTCCCGCCATCTGCTCTCCTGCCGGGGGTCCTGCCAACCCTTTGTCCTGTCCCGTTGGGGTCCCGCCGACTACTCTCCTGCCGGGGGTCCTGCCAACCCTTTGTCCTGTCCCGTTGGGGGTCCCGCCGTCTACTCTCCTGCCGGGGTCCTGCCAGCTCCTTGTCCTGTCTCGTTGGAGGTCCCCGCCGACTACTCTCCTGCCGGGGGTCCTGCCAACCCTTTGTCCTGTGCCGTTGGAGGCCCCACCGACTCCTCTCCTGCCGGGGGTCCTGCCAACTCTTAGTCCTGTGCCGTTGGAGGCCCCGCCGACTACTCTCCTGCCGGGGGGTCCTGCCAACCCTTTGTCCTGTCCCGTTTGGGGGTCCCGCCGTCTGCTCTCCTGCCGGGGGTCCTGCCAGCGCCTTCCTGCCCGGCCTGCGGAGCTGTCTGGTCTTCGCCCTCGAGCCCGGCCCCCTGAGTGCAGCGGTCCTCGCCCTCGGGCCCGGCCCCCTGACTCTTCCTGCCGCTGCCTTCGCCCCTCCATGGTCCCCACCTTGGACTCTGTCTTGCCCCCGGGCCGTCCGCCCGAGTCCCCCTTTTTGGACTCCGCCTTACCCCCGGGCCGTCCGCCCGAGACCCCTTCCTGGTCCTCTGCCTTGCCCCCGGGCCGTCCTCCCGAATCCCCCTTTTTGGACTCTGCCTTACCCCCGGGCCGTCCGCCCGAGACCCCTTCCTGGTCCTCTGCCTTACCCCCGGGCCGTCCGCCCGAGACCCCTTCCTGGTCCTCTGCCTTACCCCCGGGCCGTCCGCCCGAGACCCCTTCCTGGTCCTCTGCCTTGCCCCTGGACGGTCAGTTCAGTCCCGTCCTCCTGACCCCCTCCTCCCACCCTGGTGGCTTAGTGATGCGTCCCTCCTCCGGACCCCCTCCACCCTCCCTGCTTGAGTTTTTGGATTTTTGTTTTTTGTTTTGGGACGTCTGGGATCCGTCCCTTGAGGGGGGGGTTTCTGTTAGGATTTGTCTGTTAGTATTTTCGTGTCCTTTTCTATCTTTGGGTTTCCTATTTTATTTTGTAAAGTGTTCACCCCCGTTTCCTGCCTGTTTGCTTTCTGTCGGTTTCCCTCTCTGATTACCCAATTGTGTTCACCTGGTACCTATGTGTTTTCTCCTCGCTCCTCACCTGTCGTGTTTATGTGATTAGTCCTGGGTGTATTTAAGTTCTGTGTTTTCTGTCTCTCTTTGTCGGGTTGTCTTGTGATTTGGCTTGTCCTTGGTGAGTGTTCTGTTTTATATATATAGCCTTGAAATAAAGGAATTATTTTGACTTTAATCTGCATTTGGGTCCTACCTGCTTCACACACCGCAACAGTTTTATTAGATTCCGTTAAGATTCTGACTCTTACTGGCAGTTTGTGATTTTAGAGGCTATGTCAGTGAAACGAGGCTGTTTTGAACATTTGACAGATTTATGCTTAAATTCTCTGAGAAAGTTACTGAAAGATACACTATTGTGGATAAAAGCTGACCACTAGCATGAAGTACTTTGTTTTAGTAGATTTCGTCAAGCATATACACTTTTGTATTCAAAAGCTGAAAAGTAGATAATAAAGTAGACTTTTTGTCCGTATATTTCATTAAGATTCTGACTCAGGGGAGAGGATCTGGCTCCATAGTTGCAGGATCCTCTCGGCCACCCGGACAGAGTGCAGACCCAGCAGAGAGCCCAAGGCCCGGGCATCGCTCAGCTCCGGCCCCACTGCATCCACCAGCTGCTGAAGGCACAGGGTCTTGGATCGGCACAGCGCAACTGTCAGGCCGGGTGTTTCGCTGCTGCTGACGTCCAACCTGGCTCTGTGAATGAGAGGCTCCCTCAACAACCAGTACAGAGAGTCAGTCTTTGGACACCTTTTATGGTTAAAAAGGGCCCAATATTTAAAAACACCCTGATAAAAAGGAGGTAGCCCACTTAACTTTAAAATGTTTAAATCAGTTAAAAACAGAGCAGCATCCAGCCCCAGGTTACTCACGCGTCGGAGAATGCTGCTGCTCACATCTCTCCACACCAAATCAGCCGGGCCAGTCAGATACCTATGTAAAAACTGTATCCTAAAAGTGGCAGTTCGGCTGGCCAGGTGGATAAGGCCCTGTCCCCCCTCCTCTCTAGATAAAAACAACACCCCCTGTGGCACCCAGTGTAGACCCTCCCAAAAGAAATCCACCAACTTCTTTTGTATTTGGGCTAGTAAGCCCGAGGGAGGGTCCACACAGGTAAGACGGTGCCACAGTTGGGATGCCACAAGGTTGTTTAAAACCAACACTCTACCTTTAAAAGACATCTGAGGGAGCAGCCACCTCCACTTGGACAGCTTTCCCTCTATCTTTCCTATGACGTCCTCCCAGTTCCTCTATGCTTGTATTACCCAGGAACACACCCAGGTACTTTAACCCATCTTTCTTCCATAGCATGTTCTGGGGAAGAACTGGGAGACCGCCACTCCACTCACCGACAGCGAGGGCCTCACTTTTCTTCCAATTCACCCTCGCTGCCGATGCTGAACTAAAATCCCTCACGATGTTAACTAAAATGTCTGTCTCTTTTTGGTCTCTAATAAAAACAATGATGTCATCCGCATATGCTGATAAAACCATGCCTCCACTAAAACCAGGTAAAAACAGCCCTTGCAGTTTGGAGCGTATTTTGTTGAGAAGGGGTTCTAGGGAGAGTGCATAGAGCATGCCAGACAGAGCACAGCACTGTCGGACCCCTCTACACACTCTAAACGGAGCACACAGCCCACCGTTGAACTTCAGCACACTCTCAATCTTATTGTACAACACCTTGATCTTGGCTATGAAACCAGCGCTGAACCCAAACTTCTCCATTACTTTCCAGAGGAAGTTGTGCTCAACGCGGTCGAAAGCCTTTTCCTGATCTAGAGAAATCAGACCAGTATCAATGCCCAATGAGCTGGAGACCTCCAAAACATCTCGAATTAGGTGGACATTGTCCACCATGGACCTGCCGGGCACACAGTAGGTCTGGTCCCGGTGGATGACCTGCTCCACAGCCCTCCCCAGCCTGGTGGCCAAAGCCTTGGACAGAAGTTTGTAATCCACACACAGCAGAGACACAGGGCGCCAGTTTTTGATGTCCTGCAGGTTTCCTTTTTTTGGTAGCAGCGTGATCACCGCTCTCCTGCAGGACATCGGCATCGAGCCAGAGGCCAGACTTTCATTAAAAACGTCTAAAATGTCATGTGACAAGACGTCCCAGTAGGCTTTATAAAACTCTACGGAGAGGCCATCGATACCAGGAGCCCGCCGTCCCTGCATGCCTTGCAGGGCGGTCTGCAGCTCCTGCATTGTTAACGGCCCTTCGAGCTGTGAGTTGGTCTCCTCGGAGACCTGAGGTAGTTCTTTGCAGAACCCCTCGGACAGAGTTTCCCCCTCCTCATACTCGCTTGTGTATAGGGTGGAATAAAAGCTCACAGCTCGCCTCCTGATCTGGCTTGGCTCTGTTATTTCCTGCCCTGTGTCTGACAGCAGTGAGTGGATCACTCGCCTCTGCCCATTCTTTTTCTCCAGGCCGAAGAAGAAGCTAGTGGGAGCATCCATCTCGTTGGTGTTGAGGAACCGGGACCTGACTAGTGCACCCTGAACTTTAACGTCCAGCAGCCAAAGCCATTTTTTTCTCTTTGAGGATTTCAATATATCCTCGATCTCCTGTGGTTTCACTTATTGTTTCTAGTTCCACGATATCACTCTCCAGGTCTTTCATAGATCTAATGATGTCTTGTGTGACATTGAGGGTGTGCTGTTGGCAGAGCAATCTTATCTCAGTCTTACCATGGTCCCACCACTGCCTAAGACTGCTAAAATCTCCCTTTCTCTGCCTAAAAACACTCCAGAAATAAATAAGGGCCTCTTTAAAATGTTTATCAAATGTTAAAACCGAGTTAAAATGCCAATATGCACTTCTGGGTAAAACATTTCTAATAAAGACATTACATAAAAGCAAAGAGTGATCCGTAAAACCAGCAGGTGATATGCTGCACATTTTAAAAATATTAAAATGATGCTTAAAACAATAAAAACGATCTAGTCTAGCTGATGAGATTCTATTCTCTCTGATGTGGGACCAGGTGTACTGCCTGGTGTCTGCGTGCATCCTTCTCCATACATCCACCAGGCCGTGGGAGTGGACCAGCTGCCTCAGAGCATGCTGGGATGCTGGATGCGGCTCTGCATGGTTGCGATCCAAAGATGCATTTTCTGTACAATTAAAATCCCCACCCAAGAATAAAAAATCCTCCGTGGCACAACCGTTTAAAACATCGTTAACTTTGAGTAAAAACAGCTTCCTCTCTGCACCGTTTGTTGGAGCATACACATTTACAAAAACAGCTGTAAAAAGGTCAAACCGTGCTTTTATTAAAAGCAACCTCCCATTGATAAAATGCTCGACCTCCAGAGAGACAGGACTAAAAGACTTGGAGAGGAGGAAGCCCACCCCCCCACTAAGAGAGGTGTTGTGGCTTAAAATGACTTCCCCCTCCCACTCCTTTCTCCAGTCCGTCTCATTAAAAACGTCGCTGTGCGTCTCTTGTAAAAAGAGGACATCGATATGTTTTATTTTTGCAGTCTGAAATATTAAAGCCCTCTTTCTTTCCTCTCTGGCTCCATTTACATTTAAACTTCCCACTCTAAAAGTATCCATTTCGAGTGAGATGTTAAAAGCAAAAATAAAAAACAAATAAATTAAACACAGACATCAAGGTTTTTAAAATCAACGCTGCCCATTTGCTTCCTCACTTTTGTAACAATTCTTTTTAGTCTGTATATTTCCAGCTCATCCAGGACAGACTGCTCTTTCCGGCTTATGTGGAGTCTTGCTGAGGCACAGAAAACGGACAAATCTGGGACATATTCTTCTATGATTACATTATGTTGGTTTTTTGTCTGCACCAGGTAATTTTTTATCATTTCGGCCGAGTACATTTTTTTTTGTTGGCTACTGCTCAAAAAACCTGGCACATCACTGCTGTCAGACACACAATCATCCCAACTCTCATCCGCCTGTTATTGCTCTCTTTCTTCCTTTCCCTCACTCACTACTTTACTGCTTTTTGCAACGGTTGGTACATCCTTTTTACTTCTCCTGCGTTTAGTAGCAGTCTTTTTTTTATTTATCATTTCTGTTGCGACCTCCTCTTCCTCCATCTCAGCAACCTCCACCTGCTCACCCCATGTTTTCTTCTCCTCTCTTGTTTTGTCCAAATGTGTTTCCCTATTGAAGGATAAAGATAAGGCAAAAAGTAACTGTGAATATAAGATATAGTAAATCCTGTTATAGGAAACACTAAAAACATTGAGCTGTCTGAGTGGAAAAATAACGTGTTAAAGTTTACTGCTGGCCGGCTACATCCTGTTATCTTCGAGGACTAGAACACCATGGTACGGTATGTGGGGCCCTGACCTTCAAAAGGCGCAACCGTCTTGTGAGAAAACCAGTTAAAGCAGGTAACAAAGACACACCGAAATTAGGAAGAGGGAGTAGGGCCCTGGCCCTGACCTTGGACAAAACTGTGTGTTGCTGGGCAGAAAAGGCAGATTGCAGCACAGAGAGCACCAAAGGTGGGGGCTTCACAGCAAATACTATAAAGAACAAGATATATTCAGGATTCGGGACTCACTTCAACTGGGATCTCACACTGACGAGCTTGTCACGGTGGGAACTCAAGAAGGGGTCCAAGGCGCTGGCGTTTTGTGGTATAGTATGGATTGATATATCTTTGTTGAACTGTGTAATAAAGTGCTTATTTGAATAAAAAATCCATTGGAGTGCAAAGTCTAGTTTTGTACAGCTAACAGAGAATAGTGTCTAGGACACAATTCCTTTTCCCTCAGAACTAAGAAAGGTCATCGGCAGATCCGGACGGCGACCCCGCTCTGGCCATATCCAAACGATCTGCGCGGAGGACGGACCTGGTCCGGTAGACTCCAACACTATCTATATCTTCCTCCTGTGTTTTACTGACTACACCTGTGCCTACATTTTCTTTTGCCAAATCACCTTGTGGTTCATTGATTATTCCAGGTTTTTTTTCACCAGTTGTATTTGTTTTTTTATCTTTTTTTCTCCCATCGCCCTTTTCTTCTGCATCACACAAAACCACCACCTCATTTTCCTGGACATAATCACCCACACCCACACTCTGTGCAACACCACCGCACCGCAAGCAGCAGAACCGCGCTGTACAGCGCGCCCCCGCCCGCCCCGCGTCCGAGACGGCACATCGCACGCCACCGCCGACTGCTCAGGAGCAGCGTTGCTGTCAGTAGCAGCGGCCGCCTCCGGAGGGGGGCCCTCTACCACCGTAGCGTCCGCGTTAGCGGCCGCCACCGTGGGTGACACCCCTCCCTCAGCAGCAGCCACCTGCTGCTCCATTACAACCGGCGCACCGGCCGCCGGCGCGGCAGTCCGCCTCGGCGCAACGGACAGCCCCGGCACAGCCGGGGGTCTCGGCGCGGCCGGCCCCGGCGCAGCGGTGGACGACCCCGCCGCTGGCACGTTGGACGTCCCAGCCTGCGGGTCATCCGGACCAGGCGGAGCCGGATCCCCGCGCCTCGGACAGGCATTCATGGTGTGCCCCTCCTCCCCGCAACCAAAACACTTCATAACTGATGATGTTGCAAAAATCACATAGTCATAATCATCTACTTTAACGTAAAAACGGAGGTTAAGCTCCGCATTCCGATTGTTCAGTATCATATACACTTGTCTGCGGTGAGACACTACGTGTTTCAGTAACTGAGACTTACATCCAGACAGCATCTTTTTTACGGGAGAAACAAGTTTCCCGTGTCTGGACAGTTCTCTACTGAGGAACTCATCAGTTATGAAGGGAGGGACATTAGACAGTACAACTTTGGTTGCGGGAAGCATCAGCGGCTGTACTTGGACAAACATTTCTCTCACCACGATGCCCGTCTCGATGACGCGGTTCGCCTTCTCCACCTGATCCAGAAAGATCACCACTGCGCTGTTCATCCGCGCCAGGGACTTAATGCTGCTGTGCCCGACCTTCTCTCCCACAGCCAGCCCGATCTCCTCCACAGTGCATGGGAAGCCGGCTGCGATTTTGATGCCGTGCTTCCTCGTGAGTTTGGCAAACTCTCCATTTACCATGGCGTCAGACGCCGGCCGGCGAGACACCGGCAGGAGAAGCCCACAAAACACCCCAAAAACACCACCAAAAAGCACGAAAAGTACAGAAAATCAAAACCACCACCGATAAACTATATTAAATAAACACCCATTACACAAAAATAAACGGAAAATATAACGAAAAAAGTCTCGCTCTTCTCTTTCTGTCACACTCCAACAACTCCCAGCATGCACCAGAAGAAGAAGAAGAATAAGTAGTAGAAGAAGAATGAAGCTGGTGTGTTTCCCGCAGCAAGACACTACAATACTAATTGTGGGCGTATCAAGTTGATTCAGTCAGATTCAGTCAGTCAAAAAGGGAAAATGGGCCGTTGCCCGGGCAACATTAGCCCGTACCTGTGCACGTCCCTGCACCTGCACATTAATAACCCTGCTCTCTGTAGTTATTCTGTGTCCTGCTGAGCTGACCTGTTCTACCCGCAGAATGCCTTTAAATTATTCTTTTAGTTATTAACGTCGACATTTATTGATGTCCTTAATTTTGAATTCATAATCTAATAATCCAGGATATGATCGTGGTATTTTCTGAACACTGACAAGGCTTCATTTTTTCAGGAAGAATTACAATAACTTGTTACAGTAGGCTGTTAAACCCAATGCTTCAAAATTGTCCCCCTGAATGAAAATGAACATAAATAGGAATAAAATAATTATATAAAGGACGAAAGTTGTATGTGGTCGGTTTTGTTGTTCAGACGTATTATCAATTATTTTTAAATAGATGATAAATGCTTTGAAAAAACACCCCCGAAAGATGTTGTAAAAATTTAAATGGCCCTTGATAGGAAAAAGGTTCCCCAGCCCTGGTCTAATCACAGAGTTGCATCCAGGTTCATGATCTCCTCTCTCAATTATATTACGATTTTTGTAGATATAGCATTAGTGGTGAGCTTTACTTTGCCAACAAGTAATGCTTTTTGTCCATCAAGGAACTCCGTAAGTCACAGAGAGTCGCAACTTCTAACGACACGCTCACCAAAGTGACTGCCAGACACCATTCTCTCACAAAGAACTCACAGTAGGTCCTCATTCTGTGTGACTGGCGAAGCCACACAGTCTAGTGTTCGACATACTTATCTCATCTTATTCTCCTTCTTCCGCCACAAATGTTGTCATGCTACTCGTTGACACAAAACACACAACAAACACATCAAAATTCCCCCTACTTTAACGTAGGACAACAAATACAATTTAAACGGTTCTCGAGAACCGTTTAACCCTAACCCTAATATCCAATTATTAGACTAATTGGATATTTTTATATAGCTAGTACAGTTCTCATGCAGCATACGTTTTGTGAAAATGTCACACTATTTCACATTTTATAATGGGTGTGTATGGGAGAGCTGGTTAAGACTTAGAGTGGGTGACATCATGGCTAGAGGAGTTTTTTTCCAACTATTGCTCGGCTGGCCACCATTTTCACTCTTCATACATAATTTGGTGATCATATTATTGTAGTCAGATCAATTTGTCACGGCCGCACCGATATGCTCATTTAATCAAACGGACACATATAACAAACACGAGAGTCATCAGGTGATCACCTGGTATCGTAAATACTCTGGGTATATACTTAGCTGATTGGAGTTACAGTTTTTTACTTAGAAGCAATAATGGAGCACAATATTGTCTACACATTCTCTGACAGACTGTCTCTCGTTCACTGGCAGGGCATTGCCGTGGAAACGCTTTGATCTTTGAACACACCTGTCGGTCGTTAACTAAATCCAGTGGTAATCTAAAGATGTTCAGAAACGATGCAGGAATGTGGTAAAAGAATCCGAAAATGTAATAGATACACAGTTCAAATAGTCAGCTAAAATTAATGGATATAATTTGTGTTGTACCTTAACAATACAACTATGCTATTAGTACTTACTCATCAGGGGTAATGTTAGCATCGGGACATGCACCAGAGTTTCAGTCACATGTCTCTGAATTTTCTAGTTCTACATAAAATTGAATAAATTAAACATGTGCATGATGCTGAACATATACGCTATAGTGTATCTGCTTTTTAAAACCCTTAATTGGAAACTGAAATAAACCTCCTTCACATGGAATTGTCCATTAGCAGTGTGTATTGAATGAACTCACAGCAGAGCTCTTTGGTTCTCCAGTTTTGGGGTTGTCCACCAGCATGGCTGCACTGCCTGGATAACTCGGACACAGTGTTGCACAGACAGGCGGGGTCCAGCTGCTCACTGCCGCCAGCACCACAGTGGCAGAGGTCAGCTACACAGGCAGAGGTAAAGGAGGCCACGTCCAGCAAACTGTGACAGCTGCTGAACGCCGGCCCAGTGAGGATCTGCTCACACAGAGGTCTCTGCACACACACACACACACACACACACACACACACACACACACACACACACACACACACACACACACACACACACACACACACACACACACACACACACACACACACACACACACACACACACGTCAATGTATTGTGAAGATTTTTTTAGGAAATACACTTATTTGCTTTAGTGCAGAATTAACTTTGATACCAGATTTGTAGGGTAGATATAAGGATTTTTAAAACAAATTTTATTTGCATTTGTTTTAAACATACACCCACCCTGCAAAAGAGTCGGAACAAAACTAAAACATTACACAATCAAAATAAATAAACAGATTTTCATGACTACCAAATAAATATCATTTGAAAAGCGTTTTACCCATTTAAAAACATCCTCTTTGACACACTTTAAAAACAAAAACTACACCTATCCTTTAAAACTTCAATATGAGAGAGTCATTCTCCCCCAGCGAGCACAGAACCCGCCCCACAGCCCACACATCCAGAAACCCCTGCAGGTGATTGATCAGCGTATAGTACGCATGCTCCACCCTCAGACGCGCTGCCACCAGCCCCCTCAGACAGAGCACTGCATCCGTCCATCCCACTCCAGCAAGTTGGTTCTTCCTACTTTTCCAGATTGCTAATTTTGCATTAGCAAACAAGAAATTCATCAACAGTAGGGTTTCCTTCTTTTTCAGGATGTATTTGGGGCCATGGACAAAAAGTGGTATGGAGAAAACCTCCCCGAACCCTTCCACCCACCCCTGTAACATTTTTTTAAGACCAGCCAATCTGGGACAGGACACGACTAAATGCTCCAATGTTTCTGCCATAAAAGAGAACGGACAGCCTCCCCTTGTGCCTGGGTCAAAATGAGCTCTGTATTTGTTAGTGGCTATTGCACCGTGTATAATTCTCCATTGGATGTCAGCCATCCGTTTTTCAACCGGAGATTTATACAGGATCCGCCAGCTGCCCTGAGGGGAAGAGCCCAAGCCAAACACATCCGTCCACCTCGACTCTCTGACGCCTGCAAGCGAGCTGAGGTTTAACACCTTTACACAGCTAAGGTATAGCTTCTTCCCATTGCAGGAGCTGAACTTTGCAGGTGTTAGAGTCCCCAGTGATAGCAGGAGACCATCCTCCTCTCTCCATTCCCCCACCGCAGGACCCACACTCAAGGCAGGAAAAACATACTCATGTCCCTTTCTCCACTGGTCAGCCAGATCTGCATCCAGAGCAAAAGTCCGGTGGGATGGCGACAGCGACTGCCACACCTCATCTACCAGGTTCTCCAGAACTCGGGTTGATCGAATGCCTGTCACCTCAGCCAGTTTTTCCGTGGAGACCCCCGTCAAATGGCCAAGTTTTACCACTCCCGCTTCAATGAACGCGTTCTTTAGGGTGGCTGAAGAGAAAAGGGTTCCAGAAAGAAAACCAGTGTCAAACAGTGGCTCCTCAAACAGCCACATCCCAGGCCGGGGGTCGGGTGGTCTGGTAAAACTCAGAATCTTCCAGGCATTGATGACTGAGCAGTAAAAAGGTGTAAGTCCAGTTATCTTGTACGCAGGGGCCTTCAGCAGAAACAGGTGTTTATCAAAACCAAAGCCCCCCGCCCTCCAGAGCAACAGCCGGGCCATAGCCAGCCAGCAGGGAGAGGCACCATACAGCAGCCGCTGAGCTGCCTGCAGTCTAAAAGCAGCAGTCCTTGCAGTAATGTCCACGAGGCCCTGCCCACCCACAGGCAGGTACAGGACCGATGCTGGCACCCAGTGATGACCCGACCAGAAGAAATCCACGAGGAGCCGCTGCAGTTGTTTCATGAGGCCCGGCGGTGGGGTTAACACCTGCAGTCTGTGCCACAGAGACGAGGCAACCAGATTGTTGGCGACAAGAACTCTTCCCCTGTAGGACAGCTGGGGGAGCAGCCATTTCCATTTGGCTAATTTTGCTTGCTCCTTTTCCAGCAATCCCTCCCAGTTCTGTGCCACCATGTCCTCGGACCCCAACCAAACTCCCAGGACTTTTAAACCCTTGTTTCCCCAGCTAAGGTTACCAGGAAGACTGGGCATATTTTCAAGACTCCACTGACCTACCAAAACTGCCTCACTCTTCTCCCAATTAACTTTGGCTGAAGCAGCCTTCCTGTACAAAGCTAGACTGTCCTGTAGCTCCTGGATATCTCGCTGACCCTGGACAAAAACACTGACATCATCAGCATAAGCTGATACAACCACCGGGGGGGCCTGAGCTGACTCTGGCAGACACAGGCCCCTCAGCCGGTTTCTAAGTCTGCACAAAAGCGGCTCGATGGCAATACTATATAATAGGCCTGAGATAGGGCAGCCCTGCCTGATCCCCCTTTTAACTGGTACAGGTCTGCTCAGCCCTCCCCCCACCTTCACAACACAACATGCATCACTGTACAAACACTTCACCCAGGACAAAAAATGCTCCCCAACACCAAAAGCCTGCAATGTGGCAGCCAGAAAAGTGTGATCCACACGATCAAACGCCTTCTCCTGGTCAATAGAAATAATACCAACATTTATATCATACAGTTTGCAAACATCAAAAGTGTCTCATCAAAAACAAATTGTCCACAATTGATCTGCCAGGGATGCAATATGTCTGATCAGGACCGATAAGAAGTTCGATAAAAACCTTCAGTCTGTTAGCTAAGACCTTTGACAGTATCTTATAGTCCGTACATAGGAGAGCCACAGGTCTCCAGTTCTTCAGCAGGGTTAGGTCTCCTTTCTTAGGCAACAGTGAAATCACTGCACGCCTACAGGAAGCTGGAAGAGTCCCTTTCCCAAAGGACTCCATCAACACTTCTAGCAAGTCATGTCCCAGAATACTCCAGAAATGTTTAAAAAAGTCTGCAGGTAAACCGTCTATGCCGGGAGCCTTGCCGGAGGCCATCTGTGTCACCGCAGAGGTCAGTTCCTCCAGCGTAATGTCAGAGCCCAGGGTGTCACTTTCGGCTGGACTCAGCTGTGGAAGACCCTGAAGAAGTTCATCAGCAGCTTCCACGTCACAACCTTCGGCTTTGAACAGGTCCGTGTAGAAGGACACTGCATGCCTCCTCATCTCAGCAGGTTCAGAGGTGACCTGTCCATCAGGGAGACGCAGACATACCATCTGCTTCCTTTGGCCCACAGACCTCTCCAGGTTGAAGAAGAAGGTGGTTGGTGCATCAATGTCTCTCATGGAAGTGAAACGGGCTCTGATCAGGGCTCCCTTGGCCTTCTCCTGAAGAAAACAGTTAAGCTGTTGTTGTTTTAGGAGGGACTGTTCTATATTTCGAGCAGACACACTCTCTAACTCTCTGACCTCCCTCTCTAACTGCTCTATAGCTCTCTAATGTGTGCAGTGGAGTAGGCTGTATACTGTTGGCAGAACACTCTAATCTGAGCCTTTCCTACCTCCCACCACTGACTCAGGGAGGGAAAAGACTCTTTCTTTGATTTCCAGTTGATCCAAAATAATTTAAAATTCTCACAAAAAGTCAAATCTTGTAAAATTGTAACATTAAACTGCCAGAACGATCTCGGCTTCTCTGTGTTGGATAAAACCAAATCTAAAGAAACTAGCTGATGGTCTGTGAAACCAACCGGTTGGATGTGACAGTTCACTGCACGAGTAATACAAGAAGCAGACATGTAAAATCTGTCTAGCCTGGCTGCACTGACGCCCCCATCTAGCATTCTCATCCAGGTGTATTGTTTGACAGAGGGGTGTTTCATCCTCCACACATCCACTAAGTCAGCCTCTCTCATCACCTGTGACAGTAAAAGGGACGACTGAGGATGCGGCTCCCGTCCTATTCTGTCTAAAGTGACATTAGTGCAAGCGTTCCAGTCCCCCCCCAGTATCACACACTCCCCCTGTACACTAGTGTCCAACTCATCTTTTAATAACTGAAACACAGATACACGTGCAGGGCCCTGATTGGGTGCATAAACATTAATAAAAGTGAAAAAAAACTCTAACAGTTCCACCTTCACCATCAAGGCTCTACCTGCCACTATCTCTGTGCTGGATACAATCTTAACATTTAGAGAGGGGGAGAAAAAAACAGCTACTCCAGCACTGAGGTTTGAGCCATGACTGAGTACATACTGACCCCCCCACCACATCCCCCAGTCCGTCTCATTCAGGCTATCACTGTGCGTTTCCTGCAGAAATATCACATCTATTTTTTTCTGATTAAAGACCTCCAGCACTAAAGCTCTTTTCTGTGCACTTCTAACCCCGTTAATGTTTAAAGAAGCAACCCTTAAAGCCTGCATCAGAGGAAGGAGATAGAGAAAAATAACAGACAGGTACACACAGCAGAGAGGAGACACCCAGTGTTGCATGATCATGTTGACATTATTTAGACCTTTTCAGTTTCCCCCCTTTTTTGCTTCCTTTCGGAACTTTTCTCATATTAGTTACATGCTTCCTGAGACGATAGCGTCTCTTTTCATCCAGCAGGTCTAACCCTACAACTTTCTGAAGAGTGCTCACTGTGTGAAGAAACTTGTTAGTGTCAGGGAAAAAGTCTCTCACTTCCACTGCCTTGCCAAAGGACTCATCTAAAAAGACATTAATTTCTTCCAAAGAATATATCTCTGCGTTATGAGAGAGACTATCTGCAACTGAAACACAGTCAGAATCCCCCTCACCGTCTGTGTCCATCTCTGTCACCTCATTAATGTCTGCAGCCTGTTGAAGCTCGGTTTGCCTCCCAGAACCAGACGGCAGCTCCTGCTGTGTGCCAACAGCCTCCACCTGTCCCACAGCCCCGGTCCTCACCTGTCCCGCTACATCATCTCCCACCCGTTTACCTGTTTCCACATGTTCTCCTCTCACACTCACCACATTCTCTACAATCCCCGTTTCATCTCTCCCGATATTCATCTCTACTTCATCCGCAGCCCCTGGGGCCCCGGCGGGTGCAACAGAAGCCCCCGCGACACCGGGCTCCGCGGCCGCCGACCCAGCGGCCCCGGCCGCCCCGGCCGCCCCAGCGACTGGCTCGGCGGCCACGGGCTCCACTGCCCCGGGCTCCGGGCTCGGCGGCCACGGGCTCCACTGCCCCGGGCTCCGCCGCCACGGGCTCCACCGCCCCGGCCTCGGCGGGCTCGGCGGCCTCGGCGGGCTCGGCAGGCTCGGCGGGCTCGGCCGCACCCGGCGGAGCGGCGTGCCGTCTCTGTGGACATGCAACACGTTTGTGACCCGACTCCCCGCACTCAAAACACTTTACGTTCCCTGAGCTCGCATAAACCATATAAAACCCCTCTTCATGCCTCACCCGGAAAGACACATCCAGTGTCTGAGTGGGACAAGTCAGAAACATGAACACCTGTCTCCGCAGAGATTGGACATGTTTTAACTTTTCATCTTTACACCCCAGAGCAACAGTGCGGAGATTACTGGCAAACTTACCGAAACGCTTCAGCTCCCGTTCCAGCGCCTCATTCGGGATGAATGGAGGAACACCAGACACAGTGATCCGCGTGGACGGTGTCGCCAACGGCGAAACTTGGATATATTCCTCGTTTACCATTAATCCGCTCTCAATAAATTCGGTTACATATGTCTGGTCTTTCAAAAAGACCACGACCGCTTTGTTCATGCGGGAAGCATAGGAGATGTTTACATGACCGACCTGCTCCCCCACAGCCAGCAGCACCTGCTCCACTGTGCTTGCGGCCTGAGCCACCAAACGCACTCCGTGTCTCAGAGACACCGGCGGCGCGCCGAAGGACGCCATCCCAGCCACGAGGCACGGAAAAACAAATTAACCGTACTTGGAAAGAGTACAAATATCCCCACGTAAGATCATACAGTGAAAGAAAACGATTGAAACAGAAACAAACGAACTAAAAGTGAAAAACCCTCTTCCCTCTTCAAAAACACACCTCCACCACAGAAGAAGAAGAAGAAGAAGAAGAAGAAGGTTTCCATAGAGTAGGTGGAGCTCACCATGTAGTTGCAGCTTTGTGTTGATTCCAGTGTGTAGTCAGAGCAGCTTTCAGTTGGACCATTCATTTTCCAGAAGTTAGCAAAATCCACGGGGGATATTTTCACGCCTGTGTTACATCAAAGAAACATCTTAGCTTTCTGGCCAAACCTACACTGATGGAGTTGTTTATGTGGCTTAAAGTGTACCATGGCTGAAGAACTCATTGTAGACTCCATTAAAGTCTCCACAAAGACCACACGTTTGGTTCTTGTACTTTGGGTCTAATTCCACCTGTGAGAACAAAACCATCGCATTAAGGGACAGCTAGAACCTGCAGATGATTCACCATACAATGCTAATTCTGATTATCAACACGACTTTTAGAAATCAAAGTACATATGATGCTTTAAATAATATTAATATGGCGGTTCTACTTGACAAATGGAAATGTTGCATTCCATTACAACTTATAAACGTAATTTGTTTAGTGTGAAGCCTCATCTTGTCGCACTTTAATTCAAAGCTTTAAAAGTGATTCAACAATAATGGCGATAAAAGAAGTTTCTCTGCCAACACAATCCTACCAGAAAAGAGTCTTCCTCATTCCAGATGGCAAATAATCCCAGTTTTGCTTTGATTTTGATGTAGGTGGGACTTCTTTCGATGAGTACACCTGCTTGACTATAGGGTAAGATGACTCTGCAAAAAGAAAAGTCACATCATTTCATGCTAGTTAGAGCCAAAGGGAGATTTTCAATGGTATCCAAAAAAGGCAAATGTAAATAGAGGATTTTAATCATATCATATTAACTCGTCCTATATAAGTACACAACACCAGTCCTAGTCCTGGGAGCAGTGGACAGCTACTATACAGGGAGCAGTGTGGGGTTCTGGTGCTTTGCTCAAGGGCACTTTAGCAGTGCCCTTACTTGGTCCATTTGGACTCTTGACCAGCAACCCTCTGGTAAGCAAGCCAAATCCATTCACAGTTGCCGACATTTTGTCAGGGATTGTTTGCAGGTAAAAATCATAAAACATTAAACATCGAACCACATTTTTTCCCAACATAATTCAACAGTTTTAATAGGAATACCACACATAGACTTAAATAGTAACATACAAAGTTGCCATGGTAACCAAGTTACTGTTTATGAAGTCACAGTCCCAGTGTATTTCTATTAAAGTTATGAGATTTCATATGTGGGTTAGGGTTAGTGCTTTGAAGGTTAACTTACAATCTGCCATTAACGACCACTGAGCCCACAGAGAGCTCCACTACAGAGCCCTCCAGCTTCATGATGATGTTTTTGATGGTGTGGTGGTCGCCATCTTCCCCCCTTCTTATCTGGATGTTGAAGTCGTTGTAATAGCTCCTGCATGAAGAGGTCAGGACGTAGTTGCAGGTGGAGTGCAACTGGAACACATCTCCATCAAAGGTCTTGTAGTGGAATTTGCCCCAAGTACTGCAAACCTGGCCATTGTGGATGGGACTTACACCTTCAGAGAGATCAGGACATGAAGCCACAAAAGGCCGATTTGTAAATGTGTCATTAGGTCCATGCATGATTCTCACATGTTGCCTCCATAAGGAAGCTGTTTACAGTTATGAACCAACAACCAAAAAAGCTCACCTGTTATTCTCTCAGGTATCTGGGACCTGGAGGAGAACGGGTCCACAGCAGACGTTGCATCTGATGAAAGAAGTACGTCTTATTTTGTCAAGTAATCCATAACAAATCTCAATCTATATTTAAACACAACAAGACTGCATCCCACAGGTAAACATTTGAACTGTTAATAGTCCCTTTTGTTATATTGTCAAGCTTCCTAATGGAATATAATATATTTACCGCTGTACCAGGCAGCTACAACTGACAGCCATAGCAGCCACTCTTTAGCCATAGCCATTTGCTTCTTCAGGAACTCTGAGGAAGATGAGAGAGAGTTCCAGCGCTTTATAGTGGAGGGCAAGGTCTTACTGATGCAGGGGAGGGAGTAGCAATCCCATAGTTTGACATGGTGATTCATGATTGCTAATCTTACCTGTCCCATTTATTTCCATTGTCCCTGGTACACTCCCCTTCAAACAACTAATATGAAGGGCGAGGTTACAGGGCATGCAAACAGATGTTCACCTCACATCTGTGATGGAAACAAACTAGCACCAAAGGCCATCAGCATGTTCGTATATGGAATAATGGCCACTCTGATGGCCGGACTCACATAGTGTGTGCTTTTGGTCCTTCTAATGTGATCTTGAACTGAATCTAGAGAAGTAAAAGTCACCCTCTCACACTTTTCACTTCACAACTTAATTAAAAAAGGCTAATGATTGTTTATTTTTTTAACCAAAACGATGTTCCTGTTTAACATTTTGTGATGTCTACAAATAACCACAGCTTAATTTGTTATCTTACCAGAGTAAAGCTTTGAGTTCAAGTGCAACAGTGAAGAGAAGTGTAGTAGTAACTGATGTGTAAAGGCTAATGGGCAACGGCCTGTCACGGTTCATTTTGGCAACATAACCGGCTTAATTCACATTATACCGATTATGAAGCTGCAACATACTACATTTTTTGTATAATGCTGCTACTTACCTTTTTATACTTGGAATGAGTAATTATTCAAATGTTTAAAATGTGTGCATGCCACTTTACTTGACTAAATACTGTTTAATTGTGTCTATCATTATGTCCCCTCTGTGGGACTAATTCTATATCTGATCAGGAGATCCAGGTGATAAGGTGGGCGGATGTTACCTTGGTTGGGTATTGGCTAATGGTTGCACAACCCAAAGAAACCTTGTGACATCACAAAATGGCCAACATCTGATCAGCTCATTTTCAGACAGGTTTTAATAAAGATGGATCAGGACAAAAAGAGAGGGGGTCTTTGTTCCTGAGACCTTCAGAGTCTCTTAACGCAGAGGGGACACATGTTTATATAGAACAGACATGAAAGAGTGGATTTTGCATAATAGGTGACCTTTAAAGGCCGCTACACACCAACCTGAGACCAAAGAACGCGTACCGAAGGCGTCCCGACTTTTACGTCCGCTACGTCACCTGCGTCGGCTACGCCACCCGCCTACGCCGCCCGCCTACGAACACACCGCAAAGACTTCAGTCGACGAGTGGCAATAACTGTCCTTACCAGCAGGCAGCGGTAGTGTGTATTCGTCATTCAAAAGAGGCAACAGCCAATCAGAGTGATTTCTTTGGCCGACTTTTTTTGGCCGATTCATCATGTTGAATCAGCCACGGGAGGTGTGAAAATGTGCCGTAAAGCAACGACGGTGCGGGACAGACCAACCTGAGTAGGGCGCCGTGAATGCCCGACTGCCTCTGACTCCCAACATTTGGTAGGTGTGTCAGGGCCTTAAGACCTCTGTTGGTGTAACCCGAAGACAGGACCCAGCTGAGAGGGAGAAGAAGGTGTAAGGACATCATCATGACTCTGGACACTGAATCAACACCTGACTAAAGCTTCTAACAGCATCCACTGTGGAAAGGTCAAAGGTCATCCGGCAGGAGTCATTGGACTCCAGGGGAAGATGAAGAAGGACGATCACAGCTGATACAGAGACATGGGGTACTATCTCCCCTGTATACTATCACACGTTCATATGAGTGAAGTGAAGACCATGAGATGCAGTCCGAGGCACCTAAGCAAGTTTAGATATTTTACTCATTAAAGAGCTTTTTCTCACTACCTCATTACCTTTCATTGTTTTAAGATTTTAACATTTCTGTCTCAGAATTGAAATATTTATAAAAGTAGTAATCATCTACCAAACACAAAAAGTAAGGACATTTGTGTCTGGTAGATTATTTATTTGTTGAAGCAATGCTTCTTGACAATAATCCTTATACTGTTGGAAAGCCTGTATATTTACCTTTCAAATGGTGCCCCATTTGTGAAGAACATGCATTTGTGGGATGAGCAGCAGAGCTGAGTATGTGGGTTGCACCCATGAAAAATGTGACACATTTCCTCCGTCAATGCCAAACAGCTTTATTTTGTTGTTGACCGTTGTTTGGAGTTGTTTGGTGGATTGGATGATTGAAGTCTGATGAAACAAGACATGGACCTCCAATGATGAGAAGATGAGAAGCCTGGTTCTTCCAGAGAGCGAGATGCCGTCCCACACCATCACACTGCCTCCACCAAAACATGTTACTCTATCGGTGCAGCAATCAGCAAAGGTTCTCCACATCTTCTGGCAGAATCTGGACTCATCGCTGAACGTAATGTGCCTTCACATGTTGGGGTTCCAGAGCAAGTGTTGCCGACACCAGCGCAAACGGGCCTGACAGTGAAGGGCAGTCATAGCAGGTCTCCTGGCAGCCGTACGAGACCGTGGCAAATGTGGCACCATTTGAAAAGTACATTAACAGGCTTTCCAACAGTTTAAGATGTATTGCCAAGAAGCATTGTTACAACAAAGACAGACAAACACAGATTTCCTTATTAATTGTGTTAAATTTAGTTTGTTTATTGGACTAAATCTGAAGTAGCAGGAGACAACCTGAACCTTTGCCTCATATTACCCGCCACCTGGAGACCACCAGCTGAGGACATAATGTTAAAATATGTAAATTATTTACATGTAATCTGGATATACAAAAAAAGGAACTACGTGCTGTACTACTATATACTATTGCCATGTATTTACAATAATACAATAAAATATGTTCAGTATTGTTATGAATAGTGGATGAGAGGTAGCTTGTGTACAGATGTGCAAATATTTGGAGGGTTGTACAGAACTGGCAATATTAAATGAAATAAATAAAAACAAAATACTGTTTGCATGATGTGCATTAATGTAATGCATAATGTTATTATGGGGTGGATAATAGTCACTATCAGTGGGGGTCCCGGGCCTTGTTAATGAGGCCGGTATCAGAGGGGAAGAAGCTGTTCAGGTGGCGAGAGGTTTTGGTCCTGATGGAGCACAATCTCCTGGGCCCAAGAGTTAAAAACTTTTAATCCCTATCTGATCAGATCAGATTTGGATTTTGGGGAGTTCAAAACAAAAAAACAGGATTAGGATCACTTTGATATCGATCAGATCAGGAAATCCAATCCAAGCTTTAATCTGGATCAAATCTTCAAAACGGGTAGTTCAAACCGACAACACAGAATTGGCATCAATTTGATCCCAAAAAACTGGATTAAAACTGGATTATCCTGATCCCACCAGAGGGGTGGTTGATGACATACATTTGTGTGCACATAAAAGTATCACAACAAAGATTGTCAATCACAAATGTAATTTAGATGAAATTAAAAAATATCTTCAACCAAAAAAAGGTCCATCATCTGTCATCAATTACTTTTGAAAGGTGATGACAGATGATGGAGAAGATATTTTTTCTCTAATCTAAATAACATTTGTGATTGACAATCTTTATTGTGATACTTTTATGAGCATAAACATTTATGTCATCAACATTTGGTTGAAAACAAAATAGGCCACCACAAACGTGAGCAAAAAATGAAAAATAAAATTGATTTGCCATGAAGGCTAAAAATGGTGTATTATTTCAGTTAACAAATCAAATACGTAACTCATTCCCCGGGAGCTGTTCAAAATGGCAGCCCACTGCTCCTAACACTAGGATGGGGATTAATAAAGTATATATACACAATACAATATACAATATAACCCCCCGTTTTTGTCCAGGGTGGGAGGGGTCGGCCACAACCTTCCCTTCTCACCTCAGGGTCCAGGAGGCATTCAAGTCGTGGAGGGATGGCAGAGCTGATGTTCTGCTCCCATTTGAGGTCCTGGGCGATGACAGTGCCCAGGAAGCGGAAAGACTCCAGAGCAGTGATGGGGAGTCACACAGAGGGATGGGGAGTCACACAGAGTGATGGGGGAGTCACACAGAGTGATCGGGGTGGGTGGGGCTGTGTATTTTCAGAAATTCACAACCTTCTCAACTGTGTTTAGAGCATTACGCTCCAGGTGGTTGTCCCTGCACCAGGTCACCAGATGGTCCATCTCCCACCTGTAGGCAGACCCCCCCCCCCTTCATTGAGACTTGAGCTTGTGGAAGTTGTCACGGGGGTTGGTGTCAGGACTGTCCCCTTGTTCTTCATAGCGACATTAGAACTGGTTCAACTGGTTTGCAAGTCACCACTACTAAACGCCTGCTGTCTCAGTTTGGCTGTGAACCAGGGCTTGTTATTGTTGTAACTCACCCTGGTGTGTGTTGGAATACAGCGGTCCTCACAAAAACTAATGGGGGACGTCACAGCATCTGTGTACTCATCCAAACTGTTGGTAGCAGTTCTGAACACATCCCAGTCAGTGCAATCCAAACATGCCTGAAGATCCTCCATAGCTTTACTGCTCCACTGCCTGAATGTCCTCACTACAGGTTTACAGAGTTGGAGTTTCTGGGTGCTAATATACACGCCTGAGAAGGAAACCCCCCCCGATATCCTGACTTGACTTCAGTTCCCTCAGTTCCAGCCAGACAGACAACGCCCCATCCTTCTACACCCCTCCTCTTCCTTTCAATATTATCCCTAGACAGATTTCTCAAACCTCATTATTCCATGACCTTTTGAAGTAGGATATGAACTATTTTTTAGATGTGTGGGGGACACAAACTCATACACAGCTTTATAGTTACACTTTATATGTACGTATTCAGCTGGTTTCTAACTGAAGCCATGACCAGCTAAAGTGAAAGCACATGTTTTGTGTTTTCAGGCTCAAGAGTTTCAGGATACAGCTAGCTATGACTAAATCTGACTTAGACCTGTGTGAATAATGGCCAACTGTTATGACCAATTTTGGATTGAGACAACAAAGACTTTGCTTTGTTTTTATCATATTTTGACTGAGGTAATAACAGCTCAAGCCCTTTTCAAGGAGTGTTCAGATCTTTGAGTGATTAAAGCTTTTGTATTTTGTTTCCTATCACCAGCAGTAATCCTAAACAATAGCAAGCCCTAACAGTGACTCAACATGAGTGGAGAGCAGAGATTACTTGACTTCACCTAGTTCATTACAGACCCATTAATACTGTTTTACCGTCCACGCAAATGAGATTATGAGGCTGGCTGAAAAGGGGTTGCTGTTTACCTGGGTGTGGCCCTGCAGAGAAACACCAATCAGCAATTATTTTTAGTCATGCTATTTGAATCTTGTTGTTTCATACAGTAAGAGGTTCTGTTAATCACACCATCAACATTAGCCCATGAGATAAGATTAGATCAGCTTCCAGCAACAAGTACATTTTACTGTTAAGCTTGATTACCGGTTGAACTCAAACGCAGAAAACAGTAAGACTGAGAGCTGAATGTGAGTTTATTTACAAATACTTAAGGTGGGGGCAGAGGGGTTGACCTGAGCCAGGCAGGCAGGCAGGCAGGCAGGCAGGCAGGCAGGCAGGCAGGCAGGCAGGCAGGCAGGCAGGCAGGCAGGCAGGCAGGGTGAGGTTCAGAGTGTGGTCCAGGAGGAGGCCGGTGACAGCAGAATCTGGCTTGGTGGAGTTGGAGCCCAGTATTTATAGTCCATATGATTGGGATTGACAGCAGCTTGGTTCCTAACACCAGCACCCCACTCTTATAATCAAGCAGAGACACACACACACACACACACACACACACAGACACACAGAGAGGCCAAGGGCCTGACAGTTACCATCTTACCAAAAACCAGTAACGTGCTGAGTAAATCTAATCAAACCATAGAGGACCAAGTCTCTGTCTGCATGTAACTGGCTGGTGCAACTGGGACATGCAACACATTTAACTAAATGCCCTGATCACTTTTACATTTTACATTTACAACATTTATTTGGAAACAATTGTCCAAATATTCGCCCATATCAAAAATACTGCCATGATATGATTTTTCTTCGATTCATGGGCAGTTGACTGATATGACACGATAAACAATCCGTTGAAATGATATCAACTCAAAAAAATAAACGATATGATTTAACTATTCTATTACTATAGGCTCTTCAAGACATTTAAAGTGTGTGCATTCTGCTTGTGAAGGATCTGCTTTACTTTACAGCTTTACTGCTAGAACTCACTCCTCACTATAGTTTATTTCATCGGCTCTTCTGTTCGGTTGTGCTCTGTCTAAATTCTTTTTGGTTTATTTTGTGATTACATTGTGACAGCAGGGTTTTTTGGGCCATCTATGGTTATTGAGTTAAGTCTCTTTTTGTACTGTATTTGTCCTTAGTATACTCTTAGTTTCTCTTAATGTGTCTTCTAGTAGATATCATATGACTTTCACATATTCTCTTTACATTAAGTCTTACCCTTGGCGTTAGTAGCCCTTGTTATTCTGCAATGTATATTTATGATCATGTGACAACATTTTGAGATAAAGAATTTAATTGAATGAAATTCATTTATGAGGCCTGTGGAGCTCTCTAAAGACCACGCTGTTAGTACCATTTTCACATTTTTCGAAATAGTCTTCATTCATAAGTGTGACCACAAGTTTATTATAGCAGTTTGATAAGAACGTGGCAGGTTTGAATTCATGTTATAAGGGTTATCCCATAACTGGTGAGAGGAGGAAGGGGATTGTGTGTGGAGAGGTGATTTGGGAAAAGGAATAATGAACGTGACGTGTGACTGTAGTGAATAACAAGTCAAATGTAGATGTAGGAAATGTGTTGTATACAGATGTAGCACTCCAGATCAGACTCAAATGGGTGTGTCCCAGTCAAAAGCCCAGCGGATGCCAGTGGCTGGGGGTGTTGCCAAATTGCAAGAGGGCATTGCCCAATTTCCCTATTTGTTCAATTACAGGATTTAACCATGAGATGGCGCTTCATTCACAAAATACACAATGGGTGTTGTAGAAACATCAATATTTTAGATCAAATAAAGTATATAGTTTGCTTTATGCAGTATATGTCTTGTAATATTGTACAGTAGATTGAAGTAAATCAACTTATACATTAAGATAAGATAAGATGGACCTTTATTAATCCCGTGGGGAAATTCAGTAGTTCAAACAGCAACAGGGTGAGAGTGAAAAACAGGACAGCACAGATTCACACAGATTAATAAAATCAAAAATAAGATGAGCGATAAAAATAATAATAATGAGAAACTATGAAATAAGAAATGAATAAAACTAAAATGTAATTATCATATTATATATTATAATGTATTGTATTATTAAGTAATATCATACATTAACCCCATTATAGCAGATGCCACATTGAATGGATGAACACATGTATGCATCAATAATTACAACAGAGTATTTCTAAATACAAGTTGTAAAAATACTTATATGTATTTAATATTAACCCTTTGGAGTCGACCGTCACGCCGGCGTGATCAGATCACATGACCTGTTCAAGCCGGTGCCGCATAAAAACAACAGTCCGGACAACATTGCCGTGTGTTTCTGTCGAAAGTACTGGCTTGAAACTATATCCCAGTCTTTGTTTTATGCAAAAAGACCCAGTAAACACGGAGATACGGTGATATAAAGTTAATACATTTCAAAAGTATAAAATATGGAAGCACATATTTGAATATCTTCGCCGAATTTGATCATTTTACGAAACGAAAAATACTGGAAACTGTAGATCCTGCTCAACAGGATGTATATGTGTATTTCTGTTGAAAGTACTGGCTTGAAACCAGGGCCGGACTGGGACAATAAATCAGGCCGGGAATTATACACCCAACCAGGCCACTACCAGTTTTTTGTGCCATTTTGCTGGATTTATTTGTCAATATTTACAGCGTTGCTGCCCGTAGTGATATCCCTCTAAAGCTACTACCACAAAATAAACATATGATGATGGGTTAATATTTAAACAAATGTGCAAATCTATTTAGGAACCTATTCATGTGAACATATTTTAAGTGGGGGTGGACCTCAAATCCTATAGGGGGGTCCGGGGACATTCTCCCCCGGTAAGATTTTGTTTTAAATGTTGGACTTAAATGCATCAATCTGGTTCACTTTGAGGGGGAAATAAAGAGAGAGACTACACCCACATGAAACAGAACTGTATACATTTACATCATAAAATCATAAAAACATGGCCATAACCAATAACATACCATATCCAATATGAAAACACATTGAAACTTGTTTACTTATTTGTTTTTGGTTCATTTATAGTTGTGAGTGTCTGGGCTCCTGAACCAGCCTCACCTGTCTCCCCCTTCTCCTCTTTTAGGCAGCAGCAAAGACTAGTTTTAGCTCTCAACAAGTTTTTAAAGTTTATCTTACATTTTGTTCACCTAGTTAACGGTTTTTTATTATTATTCATGCATATTTTACTAATCACTCCCCCTTCAAATGGAAATATGTGTTTACATTACATGAATGGTGACCAAACCGTGAGAACCACTGAAAACTAAGTTAACTATCTAAATACTCAGCAGAGTCCTTTACCTCACCTGAGCTGTAGTTATCAGTCTCTCAGTCTGACAGGAGAGGACTCTCCTCCACCTTGTTGTTGAAACAGCTCCTTATATCCGTTAGCGCAGCTAGCTAGCACCAGATGCTAACAACAACAATAGCCTACACGTAACCGGTGCGCGCGCTTTCTCTCTCTCGCTCGCTCGCGCCACACATACACACACACCCTCCAGAGCTTGAATGACACACAGAGACCAATCGAGGGCATTAGTGTATGGTCTGTATGAAAGTGGCCATGTCGGAAGGCCACATCATGTAGACAGCCAGTCACCCTCTGTGAGGCAGAGTCAGACCCACATTTGCGCAGCGTTGCGTTCACATACATACATAAAAAAAATCCTCAGGCCAGCAGGCCACTTTGCAGGCCAGGCCATCGGGAAACCTCCCGGTCCTCCCGATGGCCAGTCCGGGCCTTCTTGAAACTATATGCCAGTCTTTGTTTCATGCAAAAATACCCAATAAACACGGACATACGATGATATAAAGTTAATACAGATATATTTCAGAAGTATGAATAATGGAAGCACATATTTTAATATCTTCGCCGTATTTTATCATTTTACGAAACGGAAAATACTGGAAACTGTAGATTCTGCTCAACAGGATGTATTTACCAGGGAGGGGGTGAGGTAATCAGTTAAACGGAGTGATACGAAACGAGACGAAAAGAGACGAAGAGGGACGGCGGGAACCGAAGAGAGACGGCGGGAAATGGAGAGAGACGAAGATATACGAAGACAGGCGGCGGGAGACGAAGAGAGGCTGCGGGAGACTGCGATTGAAGTAAAGTGACAGACAAACATTGAGAATTTAGATATAGTTAGATACATGTACATGATGTGTATATATATATATTTGTATTATATTTATAATAACACTTTTGCCTTATCAGAATGAAATCCCATGCTACCTCAATCAAACTTTCACATTATCATAGTCACATCCCATGTATATATTTCCAGCTTTTAAATGGTTTCGTTGTGTATGTTTGTGTTATGAAAAATAAAATCATTTTCAAAATCTGTTTTTACGTTTTTTTTTTGTGATTTTGGGTCCTACATGTTCATATAGTAGAAGATCACTGCTCTAAACAAAGTCAAAAATCCTACATCCAAACGAAATAAATATAATTAATTATGATGAATACGTTAAGTCTTGTTCATTGTTTTTCACTTTTATTAAATGTTTGATATTTCCGGTGGAAATGGTATCGGACATTCAAAATGCAGCATATTTTCACTCTTACACATATATTCTCATTTTACATACATACATTTTCACTCTTACACACGGATATTCTCCTTTTGCTTTTATGCGAAATCTACTAAAACAAAGTATGTCATGTATATTTAGTTTTCGTTGATGAGACGAGACGGACTAAGGTGTTAATGATGGACTATCGGACATTCAAAATGCAGCATATTTCCCCCAAGTGTCTGTCAAAATGCATTTTACGTTTCTAACTTGCAATATCATTATTTCCGCTCTCTTCACTCCAGAAGAGCGATCTCCCTCTCTCTCTCTCTGTGTGCGGGGGATCACAGGAGGGGGGAGAGCTGTGGAATGTGACTCCACACATTCCGATGGCCAATTAAACAAAGGGTCCCCAACATTTATAGGACACATGGGGGGTTGGGCTGCTACTAAGTAAATAGCCTACATTAGTTCCTGCTCAAGATTAGATTCAACTTTATTGTTATTGCACAGATTACAGGTACTGAGATAACGAAATGCAGTTTAGCTTCTAACCAGGTGCAACAAGCAGTGAAGTGAAAAGTAATGTTCACAATCTACAGAATAAAATATATAATGAATTGAATGATGAATAAACAGTGAGGGGTATGAATACACTAGATATCAGCCTGTGAGCAGTATGAACAGTGTGTTCATCGTTAATGTCAGATATGTACTAAGTAAATAGCCTACATTAATTTCATGATGGATTAAACCACATTTATTTCGTTAAAAATAAACAAAATGATTAAATGTAGGGTGAATTTCCCTAATGTGGAAAATGTTTGCATTTCAGACTTCGGGAATATATTGCGACATGAAGCCGATACAATAAATCAAAATCCAGTAACATTCTGAAATCCCCAGGATGTGTCCTAATCAAACCAAAAGAGAACATGCAGATATTAAACTCATAAAAGAAATGGTAGACATATTAGTACTCTTAGTGCCAAGTTGTCTCAGACAATCTGTTTTCCTAATGTGGGACAGTTCTGTGCAAAATGTCGGACACTGAAACGTCTATATTAAAAAGCCTCAGTCACCTTCATTCATGTAATAAAAAAATCTCAGGCCAGTAACACTCAAAGCTACAGTAAATGTGCAATACCATGCTATGTTACTATTTATAATGTTATTGTTGTTACAACAGAAGATGTTTTTATTTAAATTGAAGTTAAATGCATCAATCTGGTGCACTGAGGGCAAAATTAGTAGATTTGTGGATACAGCTCTCAACACTCATATGAAACAGAACTGTTCTTACAATGTGTGTTGGAAGGTATTAAATTACTATGCATATTTTATGCACGGGTAGGCGTCTGAAACGAAGCGCTACATCTGTATGTATACGTCCCTTAACATGTTTTCTTCAGCTGATAGAGTCCAATGCTTGATTGTAGCAGCTTTGGCTCAGGTTTGTATATTAATGTTGAACAATATCAAAGTGTTCTGAGTCAACCTGAGATGTGACCTATGTTTGTACAAATGTCCCCTCCTTTAACTAACAGTGATTACTAGGCTGAGACTTTGGTGGTTCGGGCTCATTAACTATAACCCAGCACATTACATGACCTGGATTATTTTTCAGGAATTTGAAAGTCGTGTTTTGTTTAAAATCAAAGCAAGGTTAAATACCAAATATTTGATAAGATGAAAATAAAGCTAGCCTGCCTCATATACAAATATCTCAGTGGGAATTCCTGCATTTATATCATTAGACTTATCTTATGATACATTTGGTAAGGAATATGACTAGTGAGATGACTTAGCACTGCAAAGACAGGAGTGCCACAATGTTAGCTATACTAACATATTCAATTAAAGGTCCTCTTAATACAAGTACAAATGCAACATTAGCTACAATAGCTTATAGGCAGTGTGGGTGGGAAACATCACATCCTCCACCCTGATCCTCAACACCGGAGCCCCTCAAGGCTGCGTGCTCAGCCCTCTCCTCTACTCCCTGTTCACTCACGACTGCGTTGTCACACACAGCTCCAACACTATCGCGCAATTTGCTGACGACACGACCGCCATCGGCCAGATCACCGACGTCGACGAGACGGCATACAGAGAGGAGGTCGAAAACATGACATCTTGGTGCCAGGGTAACAACCACCATCTCAACGTCAGCAAAACAAAGGAGCTGATTGTGGATTACAGGAAGCAGCAGAGAGAGGGACACGTCCCCATCGCCATCAATGGGACTACTGTGGAGAGAGTCAGCAGCTTCAGGTTCCTTGGGGTCCACATCACTGAGGACCTGACATGCACTCTTCACACCACCACCATCACCAAGAAAGCTTGACAGCGGCTCTTCTTCCTCCGCAGGCTGAGGAGGTTCAACATGGACTCCAGGATACTCTGCAACTTCTACAGGTGCACCATAGAGAGGATCCTGACCTTCTACAGGTGCACCATAGAGAGGATCCTGACCTTGTACAGGTGCACCATAGAGAGGATCCTGACCTTCTACAGGTGCACCATAGAGAGCATCCTGACTTTCTACAGGTGCTCCATAGAGAGGATCCTGACCTTCTACAGGTGCACCATAGAGAAGATCCTGACCTTCTACAGGTGCACCATAGAGAGGATCCTGACCTTCTACAGGTGCACCATAGAGAGCATCCTGACCTTCTACAGGTGCACCATAGAGAGCATCCTGACCTTCTACAGGTGCACCATAGAGAGGATACTGACCTTCTACAGGTGCACCATAGAGAGGATCCTGACCTTGTACAGGTGCACCATAGAGAGGATCCTGACCTTCTACAGGTGCACCATAGAGAGCATCCTGACTTTCTACAGGTGCTCCATAGAGAGGATCCTGACCTTCTACAGGTGCACCATAGAGAAGATCCTGACCTTCTACAGGTGCACCATAGAGAGGATCCTGACCTTCTACAGGTGCACTATAGAGAGCATCCTGACCTTCTACAGGTGCACCATAGAGAGGATCCTGACCTTCTACAGGTGCACCATAGAGAGGATCCTGACCTTCTACAGGTGCACCATAGAGAGGATCCTGACCTTCTACAGGTGCTCCATAGAGAGGATCTTGACCTTCTACATGTGCACCATAGAGAGGGTCCTGACCTTCTACAGGTGCATCATAGAGAGGATCCTGACGAGATCCCTCAGGATTATAAAAGACCCCCATCACCCCAGCCATAAACTGTTCAGTCTGCTGCTGTCTGGCAGGCGTTACCGCAGCATCCGGACAAAAACAACCAGATTCAGAGACAGTTTCATCCCGCAGGCAATAAGACTTTCAGTTAAACAACTGAACTGCTGAAACAATTTCATAACATTCATCTGTTACTTAGTAATTATGTATCTATTATCTAATACATCATTCCAATAACTTGTATATAGACTCGTATTGCACTATTCCACTTCTTTTTTTTCTCACTTTTTTGAAAAACTGTTTTTCTTTTTTGTATTACTTTTAATATAGTATACTTTAATATTGTTTTAATATTGTCTGCTTATCTGTAATCTCGTGTTGCATTGTTGGAAAAGCCTGTGACCTAAGATTTTCACCAACATAATTACTCTGTAGCTATGTTAGTTTGACAATAAAGAACTTTGAACCTTATGGGCCTTATAATGACTGTAAAGATCATTTAAAAATACAAATTATACAATGGTTGATTCCTCACCACCTCCGTCCCATCCCGTGGCTCATCCATTCAATTTCACTTTTATTGAGGTGATATAGAGCCTTGCAGAATCTGGATCCAGTCAAATTGGCAGGTCCTGACAAACTTGATCCTCATTTTCTTAAGTTAGCTGCAGACTTTATAGCAGAGCCGCTGATTTGTCTTTTTAATCCAACTCTTGCCAACAATGAGATTCCTAACATTTAAATCAGGAGAGACTTCATTTTGTTTAAAGAACATTTATTGACACATACCATAGGATACATTTTAAAGGTCACATGTCATAGCCATTTCCACTGATCATAATTCCATTGTTGAGGTCTACTAGAATCGATTTATATTGTGCAATTTTCCAAACTGACATTGGTTTCGCATACATCATCTCTGTAAAGTATGTGTATTCACTCTCTCCACTAAACGGCTCGTTGCTGCTCTTGCCTCCCCCCTCCCTGTGAGCCCAGTGTGCTCCGATTGGTCGGGACCAGTCGGGACGTTGTGAATCGCGCTGAGCTCCGTGGAGGTGTGATTTCCTTGTTTAGCGATACACAGCGAAACACAGCCAAACTCACCCTGAGCACACACAAAGTCACAGCCGAAGTAAAAACAATAAGTGTGGCTTGATATTGAGTAAGAAAAAGGTTGATAAACGCTGTGAGAATGGATCCATCCATCCATCCATCTTCTCCCCCTTATCCGTGGTCGGGTCGCGGGGGTAGCAGTTCCAGCAGAGAGCCCCAAACTTTCTTTTCCTTGGCGACATCAACCAGCTCTGACTGGGGGATCCCAAGGCGCTCCCAGGCCAGCGAAGAGATATAATCCCTCCACCTGGTCCTAGGTCTACCCCTTGGTCTCTTCCCAGCTGGACGTGCCTGGAACACCTCCCTAGGGAGGCGCCCAGGTGACATCCTAACTAGGTGCCCGAACCACCTCAACTGGCTCCTTTCGACGCAAAGGAGGAGCGGCTCAACTCCGAGTCCCTCCCTGATGACCGAACTTCTCACCTTATCCCTAAGGGAGACACCAGCCACCCGGCGGAGGAAACCCATCTCGGCCGCTTGTATCCGCGATCTCGTTCTTTCGGTCATGACCCATCCTTCATGACCATAGGTGAAGGTAGGAACGAAAATGGCCCGGTAGACAGAGAGCTTTGCCTTCTGGCTCAGCTCCCTTTTCGTCACAACGGTGCGGTAAAGCGACTGCAGTACCGCTCCCGCTGCTCCGATTCTCCGGCCCATCTCAAGCTCCATTGTTCCCTCACTCGAGAACAAGACCCCGAGATACTTGAACTCCTTCACTTGGGGTAAGGACTCATTCCCTACTTGGAGTGGACAGTCCATCGGTTTCCGGCTGAGAACCATGGCCTCAGATTTGGAGGTGCTGATCCTCATCCCAGCCGCTTCACACTCGTTTGCGAACCGATCCAGTGAGTGCTGAAGGTCACAGACCGATGAAGCCATTAGAACCACATCATCTGCAAAAAGCAGTGGTGCAATCCTTAGTCCACCGAACTGCAGACCCCCTCCCCCACGACTACGCCTCGAAATCCGATCCATGTATATTACAAACAGGATTGGTGACAAAGCGCAGCCCTGGCGGAGGCCAACCCTCACCGGAAATGGGTCCGACTTACTGCCGAGGACCCGGACACAGCTCTCGCTTTGGGAGTACAGAGATTGGATGGCCCTGAGTAGAGACCCCCTCACCCCATACTCCCGCAGCACCTCCCACAGTAACTCCCTGGGAACTCGGTCATACGTCTTCTCCAAGTCTACAAAACACATGTAGACCGGATAAGCGTACTCCCAGGCCCCCTCCAGGATCCTTGCGAGAGTAAAAAGCTGATCCGTCGTTCCACGACCAGGACAGAATCCGCATTGTTCCTCCTCAATCTGAGGTTCGACAATCGGCCTGACCCTCCTTTCGAGTACCTTGGAGTAAACTTTCCCGGGGAGGCTGAGTAGTGTGATGCCTCTGTAATTGGCACACACCCTCTGATCCCCCTTTTCCACCCCGGTCTGCCACTCCTTCGGTACTGTTTCCGACTTCCACGCAACGCTGATGAGACGTGTCAACCATGACAGTCCCTCAACACCCAGAGCCTTCAGCATTTCCGGGCGGATCTCATCCACCCCCGGGGCTTTGCCACTGTAGAGTTGTTTGACGACCTCAGTGACCTCCCCCCGGGAGATTGGTGTTGATCCCCCGTCATACTCCAGCTCTGCCTCTAACATAGAGGGCGGAGTTGTTGGGTTCAGGAGTTCCTCAAAGTGTTCCTTCCAATGCCCTAACACTCCATCAGTTGAGGTCAACAACGTCCCATCCTTACTGTACACAGCTTGGATGGTTCCCTGCTTCCCCCTCCTGAGGTGTCGGACAGTTTTCCAGAACAACTTTGGTGCCGCTCGAAAGTCCTTCTCCATGTCTTCTCCGAACTTCTCCCACACCCGCTGCTTTGCCTCGGCCACGGATGAGGCTGCTGCCCTTCGGGCCTGCCGGTACCTTGCAACTGCCTCGGGAGTCCCCCGGGATAAAAAATCCCTGAAGGCCTCCTTCTTCAGTCGGACGGCTTCCCTGACCACCGGTGTCCACCAGGAGGTTCGAGTGTTACCGCCCCTTGAGGCACCTAGGACCTTGAGACCACAGCTCCCCGCCGCGGCTTCGGAAATAGAGGCTTTGAACACCGACCACTCTGGTTCAATGTCCCCAACCTCCACAGGAATGCCCGAAAAGCTCCGCCGGAGGTGCGAGTTGAAGGCCTCCTGAACTTGGGCCTCCTCCAGACGTTCCCAGTTCACCCGAACTACACGTTTGGGCTTACCAGGTCTATCCAGCGGCTTCCCCCTGTGAGAATGGGTCTGCAGAGAGAATTTCGCCGCGATTCCAACTGTCTGTTATCAGCCTGCAGCCAGGGAGGAGAAATCAGCAGAGCTGCCTGCACTGAGTGTGTGAGGAAGTCCGTGGATTGGTCAATTTGGACCAATCAGCGGGGGCTTAACGTAACGGCTCCACGGATTGGTCCATTTCGTTCCGGGGACGACATGACATCATGATGTCCCCGGAAGAATCAAATGGACAGTGACGTATCTCCAACGAGGCGTTTTGGGGAGGTATTTTCTGTGTTAGAGTTTTACTCCCTACATGATGTACTTTGAGGGTTTTGACTTTGCAGACCGTTTACATGCATAAAAACCTTCATAACACACAAGGGGACGGGCAATAACCGGAAAAGCATGACATGTCACCTTTAAGTCTTTGGCGATTAGACAGCTGAAGACATCACACACCCCGGCCACTCACTGTTCGAACCGCTGCCGTCCGGCAGACGGTTCAGGTCAATAAAGTCACGCACCAACAGACTGAAGAACAGCTTTTTTCCCAGAGCTGTCGCCTCCATCACTTCCATCCCTGTTCAACCACAAAACTCACTATAACTTTGAACATGCACACATACAAACACACTACCTCCCATCAAAGACTGCAGACAAAAATGCCATATGTTATTTATTTGTATATTTATTAAGTATCAAACAGATATTTTTAGTAACTATTTATATTTAAACATTGTAGCTTTTCTTTATTAAATAAACTTTAAAAATGTATTTTTAACATTCTGGTAAAGTGCATTTAAGTGATGACCCTGATTATTGCTACTATCCCTGCCTTTATAGATGTGTTCTTGTTTATGTGAGAGATGCCAACTGAATTTCGTTACACTGATGTGTGATGACAATAAAGATATTCTATTCTATTCTAGACCCCGATCCTGAAATCGTATACAGTGGGGCAAAAAAGTATTTAGTCAGCCAACAATTGTGCAAGTTCTCCCACTTAAAAAGATGAGAGAGGCCTGTAATTTTCATCCTAGGTACACTTCAACTATGAGAGACATAATGGGGGAAAGAATCCAGGAAATAATATTGTAGGATTTGTAATGAATGAATTGGTAAATTCCTCTGTAAAATAAGTATTTGGTCACCTACGAACAAACACGATTTATGGCTCTCACAGATCTGTAACTTCTTCTCTAAGAGCCTCCTCTGTCCTCCACTCGTTAACTGTATTAATGGCATCTGTTTGAACTCGTTATCAGTATAAAAGACACCTGTCCACAACCTCAAACAGTCACACTCCAAACTCCACTATGGCCAAGACCAAAGAGTTGTCAAAGGACACCAGAAACAAAATTGTAGACCTGTACCAGGCTGGGAAGACTGAATCTGCAATAGGTAAGCAGCTTGGTGTGAAGAAATCAACTGTGGGAGCAATTATTAGAAGATAGAAGACATACAAGACCACTGATAATCTCCCTCGATCTGGGGCTCCACGCAAGATCTCACCCCGTGTGGTCAAAATGATCACAAGAACGGTGAGCAAAAATCGCAGAACCACACGGGGGGACCTAGTCAATGACCTGCAGAGAGCTGGGACCAAAGTAACAAATGCTACCGTCAGTAACACACTACGCCGCCAGGGACTCAAATCCTGCAGTGCCAGACGTGTCCCCCTGATTAAGCCAGTACATGCCCAGGCCCATCTGAAGTTTGCTAGAGAGCATTTAGATGATCCAGAAGAGGATTGGGGGAATGTCATATGGTCAGATGAAACCAAAATAGAACTTTTTGGTAAAAACTCAACTAGACGTGTTTGGAGGAGAAAGAATGCTGAGTTGCATCCAAAGAACACCATACCTACTGTGAAACATGGGGGTGGAAACATCATGCTTTGGGGCTGTTTTTCTGCAAAGGGACCAGGACGACTGATCCGTGTAAAGGAAAGAATGAATGGGGCCATGTATTGTGAGATTTTGAGTGACAACCTCCTTCCAACAGCAAGGGCATTGAAGATGAAACGTGGCTGGGTCTTTCAGAATGACAATGATCCCAAACACACCGCCCGGGCAACGAAGGAGTGGCTTCGTAAGAAGCATTTCAAGGTCCTGGAGTGGCCTAGCCAGTCTCCAGATCTCAACCCCATAGAAAATCTTTGGAGGGAGTTGAAAGTCCGTGTTGCCCAGCGACAGCTCCAAAACATCACTGCTCTAGAGGAGATCTGCAGCTTAGACTGAACTCGAAGGAAACTAGACTGGAATTTTTTTAAGAAATCAAAACAGCTGGGTGAATACTCTCTTTATGGTATTTAAGCCACCAGGGTGGGAGGAGGGAGTCAGGAGGACAGGACTGAACTGACCGCCCAGGGGCACGGCAGAGGACCAGGAAGGGGTCTCTGGCGGACGGCCCGGGGGCAAGGCAGAGTCCAAAAAGGGGGATTCGGGCGGACGGCCCGGGGGCAAGGCAGAGGACCAGGAAGGGGTCTCGGGCGGACAGCCCGGGGGTAAGGCGGAGTCCAAAAAGGGGGACTCGGGCGGACGGCCCGGGGGAAAGACAGAGTCCAAGGTGGGGACCATGGAGGGGCGAAGGCAGCGGCAGGAAGAGTCAGGGGGCCGGGCCCGAGGGCGAGGACCGCTGCACTCAGGGGGCCGGGCTCGAGGGCGAAGACCAGACAGCTCCGCAGGCCGGGCAGGAAGGCGCTGACGGGACAGTGCCGGAGGCCGGGCAGGACCCGGTGTCGGAGCTGGTGGGACAGGCCTCGGCAGGATCCCCCACGGAAGAGGACCAGGACACGGGATTGCGTGGACAAAGGGTTGGCAGGACCCCCGGCAGGAGAGCAGTCGGCGGGACCCCCAACGAGACAGGACAAGGAGCCGGCAGGACCCCCGGCAGGAGAGCAGACGGCGGGACCCCCAACGGGACAGGACAAAGGGCCGGCAGGACCCCGGCAGGAGAGCAGTCGGCGGGGCCTCCAACGGCACAGGACAAAGGGTTGGCAGGACCCCCGGCAGGAGAGTAGTCGACGGGACCTCCAACGAGACAAGGAGCTGGCAGGACCCCCGGCAGGAGAGTAAACGGCGGGACCCCCAACGGGACAGGACAAAGGGTTGGCAGGACCCCCGGCAGGAGAGTAGTCGACGGGGCCTCCAACGGCACAGGACTAAGAGTTGGCAGGACCCCCGGCAGGAGAGCAGTCGGCGGGACCACCAACGAGACAGGACAAGTAGCTGGCAGGCCCCCCGGCAGGAGAGTAGGCGGCGGGACCTCCAACGGGACAGGACACAGGGTTGGCAGGACCCCCGGCAGGAGAGCAGTCGGCGGGACCCCCAACGGGACAGGACATGGAGTTGGCAGGACCCCCGGCAGAAGAGCAGTCTGCGGGACCTCCAACGGCACAGGACATGGGGGTGGCAGGACCCCCGGCAGAAGAGTAGTCTGCGGGACCTCCAACGGCACAGGACCTGGGGTTGGCAGGACCCCCGGCAGAAGAGTAGTCTGCGGGACCTCCAACAGCACTTCAGTAGGGACTTGAGATGGGACTAGAGAAGGGACTAGGAAAGTGACCTGAGGAGGGACTAGAGAAGGGACTACAGAGGGGACTAGAGGAGGGACCAGAGGAGGAACTAGAGAACGAAACTCGAGAGGAGACTCGAGAGGGGAACTAGAGAGGGGACTCGAGGAGGGACTAAAGGAGGGACTAGAGGAGGGAACTCGAGAGGGGACTAGAGGAGAGACTAGAGGAGGGCCTAGAGGAGGGAACTTGAGAGGGGACTCGAGAGGAGAACTAGAGAGGGGACTCGAGGAGGGACTAAAGGAGGGACTAGAGGAGGGACTCGAGGAGGGAACTCGAGAGGGAACTCGAGAGTGGACTGGAGAGGGGACTCGAGAAGTGACTAGAGGAGGGACTAGAGATGGGACTAGGGAATTGACTAGAGGCGGGACTAGAGATGGAACTTGAGAGGTGACTCGAGAGGGGACTCGAGAGGGAACTGGAGATGGGACTAGAGAAGGGACTAGAGAAGTGACTTGGGAAGGGACTAGAGGAGAGACTAGAGGAGGGGCTCGGGAAGGGACCAGAGGAGGGACTAGAGAGGGGACTAGAGAGGTGACTAAAGGGGGGACTGGAGAAGGGACTAGGGAAGTGACTAGAGGAGGGACTTGAGAAAGGACTTGAGAAAGGAATTGAGTAGGGACTATGGCAGCTGGGACCAGGACTGGGGCCGGAACCATGGCTGCTGGGGCCAGAACTGGGGCTGTAACCATGGTTGCCAAGGCCGGAACCAGGGCCGGAACCATGGCTGTAAAGTCCGGTTCCGGAGCAGAACCATGGCTGCTGGGCAGGGAACCGGAACACGGATCCATGGCTGTGTGGGGTGGTACTGGAGCACGGTACCATGGCTATGTGGGATGGTACTGGGGCACGGAAAAGCCCCAGTACCATCCCAAGCAAGAGCGATACAAGCAAGAAAATCACTTAATGTGTTGTGTTATCACAGAGGATGGTCTGAATACAGTATTTTACGATGAAATAATACAGTAACATGTTGTGAATTCCTGGTAATCATTGATCCTGTACATTCACAGTAATTAACTGTGAATGTATTGATTTCACTGTGACATTCTAAATTACAGTGTTATATTGTGAACATTACAGGTAAAGACTGTAAAGTGGTAAAACAGTAATTTATTGTAAAATATTACAGCTAAATATTGTGAAATCATGGTAATACTTTACAGTGTAGGTTTCAATCAGTCTTTCTGGGATGCAACAGCCTCTGATGAGCCGAGATGAAAAGTGTTTGTTTTTCGCGCGGTTCAGCCGGACAGTGAAAGTGAGTGCGCCGCTCTAATGGGTCCTGAGTGCACCGCTCTAATGGGTCTGACTAGAATGACGAATAACGTTAGTTCCGCCTATTCCGTCATTCAATAAATCGTGTAATAAATCATACATTTTTCATTTTTTTCACTTTTCATTTTTAGGGGGGCCACAGGGGGGTCAGAGGTCAGTGTTAGGGGGGCACTGCCCCCCCCCCCCTAGAACCGCCCCTGCTCCTCACTGTCTTCCTCTCTGTCAGACATGGTAGCTGATGACGTAGGCCTACTTCTTTCTCTCTGGTTGAGTCTGTGATTAGCTGCTTGCATCCACAAGTCAACAGCTGGGTTTGGGTCGAAAGTCTCTGTTGTCATCTTAGACAAGTGGATGTAATCAAATAAGTATGTGAACATAACCAATAACCTACCATAGCCAATAACAAATTAAACTTATTTTATTTGTGTTGTTCATTCATATCTTATTTGACCTTAAAGGTGGGGTAGGTAAGTTTGAGAAACCGGCTCGAGATCGCTAGAATTTGAAAATACACAACCGGAGAAAATCTGCCACTTCCTTATAGAGCCCCTCCTCCAACACACACGAACGCGCACATGACCAATGAGGGCACGAGATAAGTGTGTGCCCCGATGGAAGGCTGACAGGCAGGTAGGCCATCCAATCCGTTTAGCTGGGCCGGCTAAACGGATTGGTTGTACTTTTTACAGTATTACGGCTTCTACAGATGACATTTTTTTATGGATTTTTTGTCAAAGCACTTAAGATATTCATTGCTATCGGGATGTTAAGAGCATTCCATGGAATATAACAAAAAGTGTATCTCGAGCCGGTTTCTGAAACTTACCTACCCCACCTTTAACATTTATTTATTTATGCATCTTTTTTTTATCTCTCCAGTTTTAAAGGATATTTTTGGTTACTGTCCTATAGTATACATTGGAATGATTTCAAACCTGTGTATCCCAATAATTATAAAGGAGTGCCTTGAAAATGTTTGTTGACATAAATTGTGACCAAACTGTTTGAACTTAGACTAAAGTGAACTATCTAAACCAGGGGTGGGGAACCTTTTTCCTCTCAAGGGCCATTTCAATTTTTCCAACATCCTCCGAGGGCCGTACAAATTATTGACCTCTGCTTAAAAATACTAAAATCACAGCCCATTCATTTCGCCTTTCTTTCATGCTGTGCAAAGAAAAAGCAACCTCTTAATCCAGATATTTCACCATGATTCGCGCATGCATGCATGCATGCACATGCACGGTGGCATGAACACCAAAACAGAAAGATATGGACACAAGATTTGTGCAAATGTATTTAGTTTCCCATTCATGTGGACGTGATTTAAGTGTGGGGGGGACCTAACCTCCTCTAGGGGGGTCAAACTAGCATGCTCCCCCGGGAAGATTATTTTTTAAATGTTGAAGTTGAAAGCATCAATCTGGTGCACTTTGAGAGCAACATTAGTAGATCTATGGAAACATCTCTCAACACCCAGATGAAACAGAACTGTAAGCAGATTTTTTTTTCTTTGTGGATATTTTACAAATCACTCTCCTTTCAAACTGTATTCTTGTTTATTAATAACAACTTTTTTTTTACTGTCATATAGTATGTTATACCTGTTTACTTTATTCTCTTGTTTTTTGATAACTATAATGATCATATAAAGATGTGCCTTTACCTCACTGGTTGGAGAAAAAGCTTCTTATATTCGTTAGCATAGCTAGCTAACCAGATGCTAATAACAACAAAGTTATTGACTGTATGATCAGTATGACAGATGAACAGATCGCCACTGGGCTTTCAACTAAAGATACAGCCACGCAGAAACTGCAGCATGTGTACGGCTCCTTATGGGTACTGCAATTGTTGGAAGTGCCGGAGCCGCGTTCTGGTGCTCTCCGTCAGAACTGCACCCCTGTCAGACCAGATCCCTCTGTGTCAGACGAGACATATACCACGTGATGACACGTTAGGCTGTGTGTTCAAGGACCCTGACCTTGGCCAGGAAAAACAGGCGCTTGTTTGTTTAATTTTTTTGCGGTCTAGATTTCTTTAATGTTTTCCTTTTTTGCGTGTGTACATAAATTACCTCGAGGGCCGTACCAAATTGTCTCGCGGGCCGTATACGGCCCGGGGGCCGGAGGTTCCCCACCCCTGATCTAAACACTCAAGAGTCCTTTACCTCACTGAGCTGTAGTATCAGCCTCTCAGTCTGACTGGAGAGGACTCTCCCTCCACATTATTGTAGAAACATCTTCTTCTTATATCCGTTAGAGCAGCTAGCACCAGATTCTAATAACAACACCGGGCGGTGCGCCCTTCTCTCTCTCCCTCGCTCACTCGCATTTTGGCTGTGAGCTCCGGTTGCCAGATAAGCCAACATCCCCCATTTTCATCACTTACAGCGCCCATCGTACAGGGCAAATGAAACGTGTAACCGGGGTGAAAAGGGTGTTACATTTACTTAATTATGAATGTTGTTACATCAAGGCCGAAAATTAGGATGAGCACCAACGGTCAAAAATGTTTTTTTCCCTCCCAGAACTGCCAGCGCAGCGCCTCCACAGATCTGGCGCCCTGGGCGAACATCTATAACGCCAGTGCTACGGGCCGACCCTGAGTTAATATCATAGACTGTATATATAAATGGACGTAGGGTCCGTGCAGCGCCATATAGATAGAAGAGTTACGACACCGGAAGTCCAAAAACGGTTATCGTCACGTGGTTCATGTAGACGAGGATCGTTCCCCGGAAGTTCATGGCGGGCAATGTGAATGCATTGATAACAGGAGAAAGAACTACGATTTTTGTTAATTATTAGTGAATAAAGGTTTTGATTTGCAATATTTATACAACAAATCGATATGTGTATGTATTTACATCAATATGTTTTAAAAAATAAAATCGAATTTGCTAATATTAAGTGATAATATTAGGATTAGTGTGAACAGCTAGTTTACATGTTAGGCTAACAGTGCCTTGTTAAAGAGCCTGTTGCTGTTTATTTATAGCTTTGAATTCTTTCAAACCAATATTATCTTCTTAAACTTGTATGGTAGTCAGGAGCATCACTTTCTAATGTTTATTGATACATTTAGAGGGAGGGGATCTGAAGTAATGCTTTAAAATTCAGATTGGATTCATTTCTACCATTTTCTTAAATTCATGGTAGTTTCAGTAATCCCATGGTAATTGAGGACACAAGTTATCTAAATGACTAATGTCATCTTTATGGCTTTCAGAAAGGACAGGAGACCGACAGGTGACTATCAAAGGACTAGCAGCAGCAGCATGATGATGATGATGATGATGATGATGATGATGATGATGATGATGATGATGATGTTAAATGTGTTGTTTTAGGAACATCCATTGCAAATACATGGAGTTCAATAAACATTGAATAGCATATCATGCAGTTTGTCTGTGCCTTTTCCTCCGTGTTGTCCTGGTTTGCTGTGCTGCCTCCTAGTCGCCGCCATGGTTTGCTGTGCTGCCTGGGGATGCTCCAATCGCTCAGAGAAAGGAGTACGAATGTACGGCTTCCCCACTGACACAGAGCGGAGGAAAAAATGGCTGGCTCAAGTCAGCAGGAGCAATTTCACGACCAACAGCAACACAATATGTGATGTAATTATATACAAACACTGCATTTGCACTTTTTCACCAAACTAAAACCACTCCATTGGGAAAGCTTAATGTTTTGTTTAATACAAAAAAACAGGGAAAGGCTTGAAAAACACAGAGTTGAGACTCAGGGTGCAGGGTGAGGGTCTCAGTGCAGGTATTCAGGCTCCATTGAATCCCCCTCTGGTTCTTGTGCTGAAAGAGGGAGTAACAGACAGGAGAAAGGGTTATACACACCTATATAGCACACCTATTGGATGGGAAATGCCTTGGGGAGATAAGGTGTTTACTTATATAAAACAGTATTATTAAACGTACCTTGTGTTTTCACTCTCACTTAAGTCCCTCTCCCTTTGCCATCAGTCCAGAATCAGCTGAGCTGCAACATTATACAGACAGGTAATAATCAACAGAATCACAAGGACACAATATGGCTCTGCTAAAGTTATATTTATCTAATATTTAACTCCCTCCACCCCCGCATACAATCCCGTTTAGAAGCCCCTCTTCTCTAATTCAACATGTTGGACGAAATGACATTAAAGAGCCTGTGACACCATCCCAACAACTGTTGTGCAATGAAATATTGGGCTACTAGTAATCTCGAACCGTCAGTTTAAAAAGGAAAAAGCGATACCGTTTCGTTAAATATCAATACTTTCGAACATCGCGGGGAAATTCCTTCACTCATTTTGAAGTTTTGGGGGAAGCCGGAAGTGACGTCAATGCGGGAACGCTTCGAGAGCCAAACACGGACAAAGTGTGTTGTGTCATGCGTAGAAATGGTAAATTACTGAGTTTAGGCACGTTAATAACGTTTTAATGAAGTTGACTACAGTATATTCATATTTGTCAGTGCTTTCATGTCAATTCGGCGAACATAAACATAATGATCGTGGTGAAGATGATGATTACATGAGGATTACAAATCGGGAGTGAGAGCTGCTGAATTTCCTCCCGTCGGATGTGATATAAAAACAAATCGATTATTTTTGTGGTTATAAACTCAAGTGGATGAAACTACATTTATCAGTGCTTTCATGTCAATTCGGCGAACATATTATACATTAAATGATGAGTGAGGATGATGATTAAAAATCGTTTGAGCCGGTCTGCATTTACTGATGAGAAAACAAACCGATGCTTTTTGTAGTTGTAGTACACCAACGTGGATTAAACGTGTGGTTTTTTACCACAATGTTGGGGAAATTAATGGATAAAATGCACGGATTATTATTATTATTCCCACTCCGATCGGGACACTAGGTCCACCGTTTCCCCGCAGCGAGGCTCCCCCCGTTGACAGTTTACGTGGGCTGGGTGCAGTGGCGGACTGGCCATCGGGACGAATGGGCCGGTACCGAAGTGGGCCGGTCGGATAAGTCACTAGTACATCCCCCATAGGCGGCGCGTGAGGCTCAGGTTTGAGAAGGCTAAATAACTTATTTTACCTGACGCTGCCCGCCTCCGGCGTCTATAGAAAAGAGATCCACTCAGTGTGCGGAGTTTAAATCTCTCAAGTCATATTACAGGATAAAGGAAATACAGTTTAAACTGCCGTATGCAGAGAAGACGCCGACGTGTCGCACTTATCATTCATATTACATCATCAATGAGATCATCGATCATATAATATCATAATATATCATATATTTCCTTATCTGAGTCAGCTTCTCCAGCCTCATCTGGCCGTGCAACACTCACAGTGTCACAGACTGTATGCAGAAGTATTATTTAACACATTATGTTGACGAAACACTCGAGACAAATGTAATTAAAGTCAGATCCACTCGTGTCTTAGACGTGAACGCGCTCTCAGCTGGAGAGAGAAAACCCTGGCTTGATTTACCGAGTTGATAACGTAGGACCGCTTAGCGAGATCTCGTTTGTTAGTTTGTTGTTAGTTTGTTTGTTACTCAAACATATCCAGGGTCTGTTGAACTGGCTTCGTAGTACAGGGCACAGGTGGCTAGCAGCGCTAATGTCAAAGACACAGTCATTATACATTATATTTGTATTTTACATCCCCCGCTCCCCCCGTTGACAATTTACTAGCGGTACCGAAGTGGGCCGGTCGAGAGTCCCGGGATGATTTTTAGTCCCAGTCCACCACTGGCTACATGACCATATGATCGCCCATATTGACGCACCTCATTCCTAAACTTCTAACAGATACAACATAAACCGATCCTTCAGCCTCATATGAGCTCTCAGACACATTCAACATTAACCTGTCATCGCTGTCTGAGCTTGCTGCTGTGTGCACCATCGTGCGTTTACATCTGACTGTATATATATAAAGGTTTACATGCAGATGCTGGGATCCTGGACGGTGCAGCTGGAGCGCTGTGCCCGCAATGACGTCACCCATCATTTGGCGGGACTTGAAGAATCCGCGAGAAGATCCAGAAAATTGTCAACATTGAAGGCAGATTAATGGTTATCAAAGTACAAATATCCAAAATCAGTTCAGTAACGGTTTTCAAGGGGACAATATGTACTCAAATTGATGGGTTTGGATGATGGGGGAAAACCGTGTCACAGGCTCTTTAAGAGAACGGAATTTACAATGAAAAGGCTGTTCAACGTGTGTTGCTAACTTGCTTCGGTATGCTAGCTTAATCTGTTATCTGTAAACGTTCCCTAAATCTACTAATTTAGGGATAATCCACTGACATCCTTTAATACACATGTTCATTTGAATCAGATGTACTGATAATATCCGCAATATAAATCTTTAAAATTCTTCTTACCTTTAAAAGTCCGTCACGAACGGTATATTATGCTGCAACTCCACAGCTCTGCCAGCCTTGGCGCTAACTTCCGGGGAACGATTGAGAGGCTCCACGATCCGCCATTGCTGTAAAAAAGTGGTCCATTGGAGTGAACGGAGATGTCGTAACTCTTCTATTAAATAGCTCTGGGTCCGTGACGTCACCCATAGGATTCTGCAGAGTTGCCGTGAAGCCCTTAGTAGGCGGAGTCGGCCACTAACGGCTCAACAGTGACGTCAGAGTTCAACTCCCGCCTTCTCCAGCCTGCTCCAAATAAGGGCAAAGAGGCGGAGCCGAGGCGGGACCTGCTGCCACCCAGATGGAAGTTCCAGAGCTAGCTGAAGCTACCAAGCTAAGCTAACATGCTCCCCATCTGCACACTGCCGTCGCATTTTACGTTTCTAAGGTAAGCGGCCATGAAACTATTCAGCAAAACTATAAATAATAATCTAAGTTATTGAGTTTTTAGCATAATACTTCAGAATCTTAAAACCCCTTAACGTTTGTATGCAATTGTGCTAAATTCAACTCTGGAATCAAGCAAATATTAATATGTTTGCATGACATTAGTTATTTATATTTTGATATCACTTAACCATACGTTTAATACATTTAAGTCAAGCTAAGGTACATGTGATGGTAGCTAGTTAGTGCTCTTACCTGTGAGGCCTCCTCCAAACAGCATAATAACCAGACTGTATCATTAAAAATAAGTACCAGTTCTAGATCCTTGACTTTAGACAAACAATTCAAAAGACAAAATGTATTTAAAGACCAATCTTTATTTGAATGTGCCTCTTAACCTGAGATATTAGTTATACAGTAATAGTATTGACAATCTAAAAAAAACTGAGCAACTCAACAGTTAACTTTATGTTTCTTATTGTCTAAAGTATTTATTATTTTCCCCCTCTCATATTCAGTGTGGACGGATTGAGACAGCGTGGTGTCCAGAGGGCTGCAGAGACTTCAGGGAGAAACCTCCGTGTGATGGACGTCCTGTCTGTTGGTTTGGAGAGGACTGAGGGTCTTTCCTCAGCGAGCAGGACCAGGGCTGATGAAGGAGCCCATGCTGGGCAAAGCTGATACCAACTATACATTTAATAGGTTTACACCTTCTGTCCATATGTGCTTTTATTTAAAACATTTGATTAACTTTTGGTTCACATTTCAATAAATTGTATTTGTATTTGCACTCCTTTTGTCCATTATTCTTACTGAAATGTTAGATTACACATTCACATCTGACTGAAGATTGGCCCCATTTATTTGTGACGTTGCAAACTCTGCGGTACAAGGCACAAGTGATGTGAAGCTCATAAAGTGAGGCAAATAGAAATAATCAGCGGATGGAGTGTAGATGTGGAAATAGCTGCATTCGATCAGCTGACTGTTTTTACAATAAAAGTAGTTTCTTAGTGAATGTCCTGTACTGGTCTTAACATCTCATAGCATCAGCTTTTAATGTTCCTCTTGGATGTTCTTCTTGACCCTCAGAGAAGGAGAACATGTTGTGTCTTTCAGGCATGTCCTTTCCTAACAAAAATGACAGGAAACATAAAACATATTATTGCAGAACAAGTGTGTTATTTATGAAAGCGGTGTGTTTGTGTGTTTAGGGGCTGTAGATATCATTATTTTGTAATTGTAATGTTTTTTTTTAATTTAAACAATGAGCGACAAAGACAATCAGATTATGAATGAACAGTATGAAGTTCATCAACATTGAAATATATGTTATTATCAAAATAATATTTAACTGTTATCAAAACGTAGTGCAACTGTAGAAGCTTGCTCTGTTGTCTCACTGAAAGAATAACTTTTACCACGTTTTTTTACAGACAATATTGAGAGATAAATCTTTGCCTTCAATACATTACATTAGAAAGCTGACAAAGTCATATTGCTAAATATCTAAATGTAACTTTTTGCATGGAAAAACCCCTCAACTTAACTGATGTGTAGGTGATCTAGTATTGTTTATTGGAATGTATAGCAGTGTATTCAAGTCAATACTTCATTCATTTAAACCAATATCTTTCTTGATTCTTTGTACAGTATGAAAAAAGAGTCTTTGTACCTGTGCTGAAGTTCACTGCTGTGAGGAGTCCAGTTCTGTCTCTCACTCTCTGGTCCAGCCTGTCTGCATCACCTGGACACCTTAAACAAACAGATATATATGTAAAGTACCATGTGTACAAACAATATAACTGATTCTCTTCTGTTGGACATGTTGGATTGTGTATTGTCCGAGTCAGGGTCCTTTTTATTTTACTGTAACTTTGGAAGTTGTGTTACCAATGCTTACTGTTTATTTGATACCCATTTGGTAATGCAATTAATAAAAACAACAAGGTTTTGGTTCGTTCTTCAGATGACTGTGACGTTAACGTGTAAGCTCGATAATGAACTCCAGCTCAACCAACCATATTGTAATATCTAAGTAATCATCTTGAAATATGACATTAATAATTGTAATATACACACATCTTATTGTGAGGTTGATTTCACATAACTACTTCGACATTAACTTGTCTACATACTTGAGCATAGCCAATTTAAATTAACCTTAGCAATGCATACAGTTCCTCCTACATAATAAAATATCTCTAAGTTACAAGGATGTAACCTTATTTTATCAACCTCAAACAGAAGCCGTTTGTTCAACAGTATTATCCCACTTAACACTTGTCTATTTCGTTTTAACCTTTATATATACAGTCTATGATTTTAACTTGGAGGGTACGATTACAATCGTTAGCACCGATGTAGCTACCACTAGCTTACATGCTAACCCAAGCCTTACCATTCATTACGTAGCTGATTAAAATCATTAACACATAAATAAAGCACTCGAATTTCACTTACCGCATTCATGCACCGTCTGTTTTAACCGCAGAGCGAGTCACAATTACGGTGGCCCTGAAGTGCAAGACACCACAGCATTTCACAAAACACCACAGCATTTCACAAAACACCACAGCATTTCACAAAACACTACAGCATTTCACAAAACACCACAGCATTTCACAAAACACCACAGCATTTCAGAAAACGCCGCAGCATTTCAGAAAACACCACAGCATTTCAGAAAACACCACAGCATTTCACATTGGACGGAAAGGGTATTCCTTTAGGGAGA